>NC_136986.1:4015303-4017803 GCF_032717465.1 Coenobita brevimanus | reverse complement strand
CGGTTGTATCCAGTCAGTGTTTAACATTAAAAAGTCGGATGCTATAATCAGATGTTTGTGGTGGTCGGTGGTGTGCTCCTTCCCTTATTTGACGTAATCACTGTTACTTTACACACTCTGTTATAGGTCATTACCATTAGTTACTACTTATACCCCAAGTGTGTTAAGAGCAGTGTTGCTGATATGTAAAACACATGATCAGTATTATCTTGGTTACTGATGTCTTAACACATGAAATCAGATAACGCTGGACGACAGGGACTGGATGACAGCTTGTCTGGTGGTTAAACCACCTAAACTGGTCAAGCCGAGGCCATGACGTGGTTGCTGGTATTACCAAAGGTCAGTCAACATTAAGATGCCATTCGTTGCTGCAGCAAGTATTATAAGTATTAAGGTCAATTTCGTACACAGGATAGCCAACAGCAGAGTGAGCCGCGTGGTATGCTGACCCCGCGCACACCATACAACCAGGACCGGATTACCAAGTATAGGCAAATTGGGCAACTGCCTACCAGGCCACGGCCTGCTCACAGGCCATCCAGATTTCCCAGAGAGGAATAAATATATGCTTTGGCCGTCTAAACAAGTGCCATCACCCATCAGGCAACCAAGAAAGGCCATTATAGGCCATGCCAACAAGAGGAAACTATGGAATAAAAGAGATCTATATGTTGCAGGCCAACAGTCTGCATTGCCTACCAAGCCACAGCATGGTTAAGTCCGGCGCTGCATACAACCAACCCCATCCACCCCCTTGCCTCAGCCAACTTATCGCCACTCACTCTCCAGCATGAGACCCTGCCACCACCTGATAACAATATCAAGAATATAACCTTGCCTTATATAGTTGTAACTGCAGTAGGGTGTAATTTGCGATTCACACGTTTATAACACGACATATTTCGAAAAAAGGTAATCAATAACTAAATTGGCCAAACGGATGATCTGAATATTAACCAAACAAACTTGTCTCGATTGCAGCTTACACTCAATCAACATTATCGTGCCATACAACAGATAATTCAGTTTATTCATATTTTCAGCGAGAAAGTTTTCTAAACAAAGGTTTGGCAAGATACAGTTCACACTGGTAAATGTTACTTACACAAACGAAATAAACGTAGCAGTCAGGTTAACCTTATGATTATTTGCTCTTCAACTTGTGTCCCATGTCTGTTACTAGTTTCCTCTATCTCTGTGTGGCCATGGTTATCTCTCCATTAACTATCGTCAGCTGAAACGTCAATTGCCTCAGAGAGGGAAGGATGTTAAAATGGACAAACGGTTTTGGTTACACAAATATTTAATATGGAAGACTAACTGACTATTGGTATATTTAAGAACACATTATAAGAACAGATATGCAACAATGGGGTCCAGACACTGGATTTATATGATAATGGAATGATGAGAACAAGAAACTATGGAAGAAAACGAGATCTATATGTTGCAGGCCAACAGCCTGCATTGCCTACCAAGGAACAGCATGGTTAATCCGGCGTGCAGCGTATACAACTAACCCCCTCCACCCCTTGCCTCAGCCACTAATCGTTGGTACTCGCTCTGAGCAAGAGAGCCACCACAACCTGATAACAGTATCAGGAATATAACCTTGCCTTATACAGTTATAACTGCAATAGAGTGTAAATAACAGACATGGGACACAAGTTGAAAAGAGAGTTATATGTAGAAACGAAGAGAGAGGTGAAAAGATTAGTAAGAGAGAGTAAGCAGAGAGTGGATGAGGAATTTGGAAGGAATTTGAGTATAAAGTGGAGGGACTGTAAGAAAATGTTCTGGAAAGAGGTGAAGAGAGTAAGACAAGGTGGAAGTGAAGCTTAGCAAGGGAAATGAAAAATAAAAATGGTAGATTACTAGTGGAGAAGGGAGAAAAAGTGAGCAGATGAAGAGAACAAGTTAAGGAATTGTTGAACATAGAGGATGGAGAAGTAATGTGGCTGGGGAATGGCTGGGAGAAGGAGAGAGGTGAGAAGACAGAAAGAAATCAGTAGGATAGAAGTTGTGGAAGCAATGAAGAAAGTCAGATTGAGGGAAAGCCCCAGGAATTGATGGAGTGTGTGGGTGAAATGCTGGAAGCATGGGGGAGAAATAGTAGTAGAATGGATGTGGGAAGATGTGCAGATTGGCCTGGGAAGAAGGTAGAGTCCCGGAGGATTGGAAGTCAGGTATAATTATTCCCTTGTACAAAGGAAAAGGGGAAAAAGAAGTGTGTGGTAATCATAGGGGCATTTGTCTTCTTAGTATAATAGGGAAAAGTGTATGGCGGTAGGATACTTATTGACAGAGTTAGGGAAAGAACAGAGGAATTAGTTGGGAGAAGAACAGGGGAGGCTTTAGGAAGGGAAGAGGTTGTGTAGAAGAACAGAGGGATTAGTTGGAGAAGAACAGGGAGGCTTTAGGAAGGGGAAGAGGTTGTGTAGATCAGTTATTCATTCTTAGATCTTTAGTGGAAAAGTTTCTAGAGAAGGGAAAGAAG
>NC_136986.1:3852633-4015203 GCF_032717465.1 Coenobita brevimanus | reverse complement strand
TGCGGATCTAATCCATGTATTGAGGCAGACATGGAGGAAGCATAAGCAAAAGACCTTACCGTAAAGCGATGTCTCTGGAGAACATACTGCATGCGGAAGTGAATAAGGTTACGAGAGCGGTGAGCACAAAAGTAAAGAAAACAAGAAAAAGTAAAACCGGATGATGTATTACGTGGTACTTGAGAACTCCATTTATTGATTTTTTCAGTGTTGCCCTGCTTTTGAACAATCAGGGCTAAAAGTACCGTATCGAAGGGTTTCCAAATAAACACCACCAGCTGCTGGTGAAAGCTAACTCACTGTGTGATGTGTTGTTAATGAGGGGAAAAATAGAGCTTTGATGCAGTGGACAGAGCATTGTCAACCAAAGGGCCCAGCATCAACTTACGTTTCAATATCATCCAGTACCTTTGCATCCAAACGTTTGTTCTTTCTCGATATCTCACCTGTCAACTACTTTGACAAGCTCCTCAAACTGCTCTCTGGTCTGGGTGGCATCCTTTTGGAAGCGTGGGTCAGGGAAGGCAATGAGGCTGGCGCGATATGCTGGTGCCCACCACCACACCGAAGAACAACCAAGTACCGACCAGGATGTGGTTGGAGTGGCTGGTTGGAGAGGCGTCCAAACAGTCCCTGGCCCAACAGGGTGCCCACAGACTCCAACACCACCGATCCAGTACTCAGCACTCCATGCCGCGTTTGCCACATTTTCCTCCTCGTAATCTGTAAAACATACATATACAGTGATACACGTACATTATTAACGATTATATGAATGTGTAGCTGTTTCTTTATTAGTGTCATAGGGGCGAGCAGTGATGTTTCGGACAGTGGAATGGTTTTTTTGATAATACGTGCCATGAAAGCAAGTGCACCTTTCCTCGCATCTGCTACCGTCAGGAAGCACACACAGTGCTAATGAGGTCATTCGCAATTTGCATTTTTTTTTTTTTGCGAGCTGCTTGGTATGTCCAGTTTCGTAAAAGTAAATTTGATCTTTTTCTCGCATTTCTTAATGTAATTTTTTGGCTACATATATCACGCTGTAAAACAGTGAAAATGTCTGGGGTAAAGTGGAATAGTCAGATATCGGTTATGGTGAAAAGGTATGATGTATTATTCATTATTTTAGAGTTTATTTGATGGCTATAGTTCTTTCTTTCGTCAAAAATAGCAGACCAAAATAAAACTGTATGAAAGCAAAATTAATTTACAATTCCATGTTGTGGTTTCAAGAAATTCAACAAGTGTGAAGTAGCCTTACCACTTACATGACAGTGGTGGCTGTAGTATAGGCTTCGGGGTGGAAGTAAACAATCCGAACCCATTCTTTTACTTCATTTGTACCATTAATATATATTCCAGCAAAAGTGTTTAAGTGATATGTTGTATAAAACCAGCAATATATATTCTTTTAATTTCTTAATGCATGAGTCAAACATCATTCAGGAAGAGTCTTTGTACTTATACCTGTTAAATGTAACTAATATTTTTTCATTATATTTCTCTTCATCGCTTATTCTTGATTTTCACTCTGTGAGTCCTCATGTTAAACACTCACTTGAACCTATCGTCTGGAGTTAACTGGAAAAGATAACAGAATTAACCTGACCAAGGGGAGTGCGTTTATGGTACCATACTGTAAGCTGTAACTGTCTCCACTGACACATTCACCTAAATGTAAATCATATACTCGTTGGGTCATGTTATGTAAAAGGGTTGAAGTGCACAAGAAAACGCGACCATTGAGAGGTGGTTAAATGGACATCATTGTCCTCCGGTGAGTATAAAACAATAAAGAACAATGGCAACAGACAGATATGGCAACATACTGGAATTCGCTAAAATGAAAGAACTATATTGTGCCTTCGTTAGAGTATAATAGCACACATTTGTGTAAAAATCCTGAAGGAGCTAAACAGAAGCACTGCCTTGTGAAAATACATTTACGTGTGTGACTAACACTGGAAGACGACCCCGGGCTGCTAATTGAGAATGGCCCACGTCTTATTGATGATAAACATCAACAACAACTGCAATAGCAATACTACTACTACTACTAGTACTACTACTACTACTACTACTACTAATAATAATAATAATAATAATAAATAATAATAATAATAACATAAGGAATCGTTTTCTGCTGCCTGTTATTACTAATACTGGATGCTGCCGTGACTGACCACTTGCATGTTTACCTTGACAAGTGTGAAGCAGACAGTCAGCGTACAAGCCAAGACACCGATCCACACTTGGCCACTCAGTGGGTAGCAGAAGCTCAGCCAACTGGGTGTTATGACCGGAGTGGCCATGGCGAATTTACCAGCAGCTTGGTCATAGGCGAAAGTGAAATCCCATCTGGAAACATTGGTATAATTAAAGAGGCTACGTCTGTAGATGTTATAGCCATTTGTTGCATCTAACCATAGGAAAGAAATTGTTTCGAACAACAATAATAATAATACAGCAGTTGTAATAGTAATAGTAATAATAATAATCTCTCTGTCTATCTATTGCCAGACGCCTCAATCCCGTTTGGGGTGGCCACAAACAAATCGCCTCCACGTTGTCCTGTCCCCCGCCATTTCACTGCCCTGCTCCCAACTCACACACCCCTCTCTCATATACCTCTCCACCCCTTCCCTCCGTCGCATCCTCGGCCTCCCCCTCCCTCTTCCCCCCTCCATCTCACTCACATACACTCTCTTCGTCAGTCTTTCACCCTCCATCCTCTCCACATGGCCAAACTACCTCAGTGTGTTCCTCATAACGCTTCCTATC
Source organism: Coenobita brevimanus (assembly GCF_032717465.1). Lineage (NCBI taxonomy): Eukaryota > Metazoa > Arthropoda > Malacostraca > Decapoda > Coenobitidae > Coenobita > Coenobita brevimanus. The sequence goes on along the minus strand of NC_136986.1, from coordinate 4,012,419 downwards.
ACATCCACATCCACACCACAACGCTTCTTTATATCCTCATTCGTCAGCCTGTCTCCCCATGTCACTCCACAGTCTCCTCTTAAGTAATAATAATAATAATAATAATAATAATAATAATAAATAATAGTTTTAACCCGCCCCGTCCCGGCCACTTTTCGACCACTGGTACCCCCCAATCCCGGGCATTTTTCGACCCTTTTTTTTTTTTGGCTTAAACTTTCGCTTTTGGTCAGAAACAATGGCCGGTGGCAAAGAAAGTGGTCCCCGGGGTCCCTAATTAGCTTAACCAGGTATGCCTTGGTCCCACCTGGCCCCGTGTTCTCCCTAGGCGGTGTGAGTCTCAAACGTTTTCTATGGTATTATAAGTTTGGGAAACAATGAAAGTAAGTAGAAATGAATTTATTACAAACATAAAAACATATGATAAAAGAGTATATTGGATTTTATACAAAAATAGAGCAGAAATAAGCATTGTACCATCGTGCGAAACGAGCAAAATCGGCCAACTTGGTCACGATGAATCGCTAACATTCTAAAATCATGATACATATAATTTTTTTTACTTACATAATACTTCTACAATAACATTATACCATTTTACATTTTATTAAACTGTTTTTACGTATTCACAGGCCTTTTGATAACATTTAGCGTAATGTTAGTGCTTATTTACGTAGTGAGTGAACTCGCTGTGACTGTTGTTTCAACTCGTATTGTGCTTTTTCTACATACATAATACTTTTCTAATATTATTATACACTTTTCAACTTTATAGAACTGTTTTGAGATTATTTCAGGCCTTACGTAAATATATAGCGTAATAACACACACGGTGAAGTCGCTATGACAACTAATTCAACTTACAACCTATTTTTGTACTTATATAATTCTACACTAACATTGCACATATAAACACTTGATATAATTGATATCACATCATTTCTGAACGTACGATGGAACTTAGCGTCATATTATCGCGTACTTACACAGGGAGTGTTATCGCAATATCATTTGTTTCATCTTACACTAGTAATCAACTTATAAAATACCTTACTACTAACATTACAACATCTTCCACTGTATATAATTCCTATCACATACTTACTGACCAGAATGTGGGTGTACTCGTGACATCAATTATGACAACTTACACTAATGTTCAACTTATACGTTTTATTCATGCTAACATTACACCCGTTTCCACTTTATTTCCTTGCTATCACATATTTACTGACCAGATTTACACAGTGGGTGTAGTTTTGATAACAATTCTTTCCACTTACACTAATTCTCATCTTATACATTACTTTTCTGAAAAAATAACACCCGTTTCAACTTTATATTTGACTTAGCACCTACTGACTGGCCTTACCATTATCATGAGCGTCATTTCGCCTTCCCACACAGTTTCAGTAGTGTAGGAAATTATGATATTCCTTGAAACAAGGCTGAAGGCACAACGCAACATTGCACTCGACACACTCGTATCTAATGTCTTTTCTCTGCGTGGATGGTCTGACTGTCGAGTGCCTACATACATGGTACGACGCTGGGGTTTACGACGTTTGGTTCGGAAGGGATTGCACTGGGGTAGTGGCGGCCTGCAAGACGTAGGGGAGTCTGAGCAGCACGGGGGGCGCGGGGGCGGTGTGGGGGTCTGTCCTGGGCATGCTGGGCGATTATTTCACGTGCCAGCTCCCTCACAAACCCTCAAAGGTCTCGGATACTCCGGTGGTCATTGCGTGCAGGTAGTGGGCGTTCAGGACCGTGATGTCGAGCAAGTGGAAAAAGAGTTTCTTGTACCACTTCATCGTGGTCCTGGCACAGTCAACACTTGAAATCATCGAGTCTGACTGATCAACTTGCCTCATGTTCAGATTATAGGCAAGTACAGACTCTGGTTTCCATACGTTGCGCCTCCTCTCGCTACGGTGATCCACGGAGTCTGTGCGGTGCATCAGGGGGCTGTGAACAGTTGATAGGAGGCAAACTTCCCTGTTGTGGTTCCACAGGGTTGCAAGGATGTTATTGGCCTGGAGGAAAACCACCTCATTCTTGTCAAGTTTCCTCCCTATCTTGACCATATGGCGACGGTTTCTCTTGACTATACCACAGACTCCTGTGTCATGTTGGTGGAGGAACCTAGCGAGAAGAGGGCTAGTGTACCAGTTGTCCAGGTACAACACATGACCACGATGAAGGTACTCTTCTATCATTGTCTTCACCACGGCCCCAGAGAGTCCTATACTCCGATCTTCTATTATATCTGTTCAGTGCGCCCGTGTACAAGACTATGTCTTGCACATAACCAGTCTTACAGTCACACATAACAAAGACCTTGAACCTGAAACGGTGTCTCTTGCTGGGTATGTACTGCCTAAAGGAAATATTGCCTCTCCACAACACAAGACTCTCGTCTATGACGAGGTCTCTGTAGGGATAAAATGAGGAGCGGAACATTTCCCGTAAATGATCAAATACCAGCCTAATTCTCCTCATTTTATCGGTGTTATTTGCATTGGCTGGATCATCTGCATCAAAAAAGTGGAGGCGGCCGAGAATAAACTGAAATCTGTTACGACCCATCACCTTTCCAAAGAAAGGTGTGAGGATGATTGGGTCCGTTGTCCAGTAGGCAGGAATTTGATTTTTCCTCACCACACCCATCAAGATTACCAGGGCAAAAAATAGGAACATCTCTGAAATAGTCACGGGATAGTCATACTGTTCTGCATGCTTGCTTGTGGTTCCTAAGCGTTCACTTTCAAGGCGCTGGGATTGTGAAAAAATATTTGTCTGTTCTACTATTCGCCCAACAAACGCCTCACCAAAAAACAAGTTGAAAACATCTAACCGTGACGACCCAGCATTTACACCTGGAGCCGTGCAACCTGACCGCCACTCCTCAGTGAAAGGGTGAATGATGGGAGTAAAATTACTCCCATCCTCCCAGTTCCACGTGACACCACCGTCTCCAGCCACGACACCATCGTCCCCTTCGTCAGGGTGGGGAGGTGAGGGTGGTGGGGGAGGTTGGGGAGGTGGAGAGCGGCGCCTCTCATCACTCGCACTTCTCTTCCCTCTCCCTTTTCCTTTACCCTTTCCCTTCCCTTTCTTTCCTTTCCCCACATCCTGGGGCTGTGGGGAGGAAGTTTGTGAATATTCAGGGGCGAAAGAAGTGCTGGGGAGTGACTCAACCTCCTCTCCCATAGGCCTACGAGCACCACGTGCTCGTGCTGCCTCCCTCACACCACTGGCCCCTTCACCCCGCACTACCCCCACACCACTCTCACTTTCACCCCGTGCTGCTGCCACAACACTTTCCCTTTCTCCCAGCAGTCCCACCACACCACTTGCCACTTCCCCAGACAAAGTACTTTGACCATACCTTAGGTGTCGTCTCGCCCCACCTTCTGATCCACGTGGTGAAATTTTCTCCTTTCCCAACCACGCGGCGATATCACGTCCTAGGCCTCCGTCATCCTCATCGTCCTCATCCTCGTCCTGATCAGAATCGTGATGGAGAGATAGCTGTGCACGTGGTTGGGGAGCAGGCTGGCTTTCCCTTGCCTTACGGTATGTCACATACCGCGTTTTTCGGGGCGAAGGGACCTCCTCATCACTGCTACTTATTTCTTCCTCTGGCTTGACGTAATCGCGATCCACCACATCATCATCGAGTGAAGAATCACTGTCTCCAGTGAAGGCTTCCAGGACGGATGCGATTTCCTCGTCTGAGAGACCTTTCCGCGCCATGTCTGACCTGGGTCACTGCTGGCAGGTGAGTGACCGAGACAAGGGCGAGCGCGGGTCACGCGGGGTCTAGGACGCTGCCTGCCTGGCGGCAGGTAGGGGAGGCTTGGGTACCCGGGCGAAACGAAAATCTCCCGCGAATTTTGAAAATTGTGGAAATTATGAACCTTGCAATTGCAGGACGTTGAAGTACGTCCCCGGGATAAGCTGTGACAAAATGTGAGGACGTGGAAGTATGTCCCCGGGACGGCGCGGGTTAATAATATCAGTAATAAAAATAATAATGCGGTAATTAAGAATGAAATAAATCATTCGAAATCCGGATGCTAATTGCCCACCAGAATAGACTGTTGGACAAGTCCAAGATTTTGGCCATATCTTGATATGCTGAAGGTTTCCTGTTGATAGCTCAAGCCGTTTATGAGATATATTTGTGCCACAGGCGTTCTGTAAATAATACTTGATTTTTGGCAGCCATGTTTCTGACCTAAACCTTGACCCCAGGTGCCCATTTTCGAACTCGGCCAAGATTTTGGCCATATCTTGATACCCTGAAGGATTCATGTTGATAGTGAAGCCGTTCATGAGATATAATGGTGCTAAAGGCGGGTGATAAAAAGTAGTTGACCTATGGCAGCCATTTTGGTGACCTTGACCTTGACCCCGTGTGGCGACTTTTGAACTCGGCCAAGTTTTTGGCCACATCTTGTGGCCCTGAAAGTTTCATGTTGATAGCTCAAGCCGTTCATGAGATATAATGAGAACACACACACACACACACACACACACACACACACACTGAGGCAGGGAAAAACATTATTGCTCCACTTCGTAAGGTGGGCGATAACTAGAGGCCCTCCCAAAGGGGGAATCACACCAGCCGCAAGCCGATACATATCTAGTGCGGCTTGGAACATGACCTTGACCTTGACCAATTTCTAACTCGTTGGTTTTCATCCCTACTACACACTTGTAAAATTTTGTGATGATATCTTGAGCGGGTGCAAAGTTATCATGGTAAAATACAAACAGATCTTCACCTACTTTCACCAATTTGGAACTCATTATCGATTTTTTATCTACTACAGACCTGTAAAATTTTGTAATGATATCTTAAGCGGTTGCGAAGTTATCGTGCCAACAGAAACACGGAGAGACAGACAGAAAGACAGACAGATTGAAAACAATACCAGTTTCGCTATCGCAAATAATAATAATAATAATAATAATTATTATTATTATTATTATTACAGCTGAAACTGAAGTTCCATCTGGAAACTACTGAAATATTACAGATTTTTTATGTTTCCAGCTTTATCATCTTCCCATGGCTCCATGCATACCCTCCAGATCATTTCCTTTACCATTGAACATTGTCAGACTACAAGAAGCTACGTTATATTATTTACAACACCATCACCATCATCCTATCCATCTATCCTTCCCAGTTCTGTTTATTATGTTGAGAAGACGAAAATAATCAAGAATTAGGCGCAGGTAAAATATTTTTCTCATAGGTGAATCTACAGTCCTTCTTGGATGCACTGCCCGACAATAACAGGTTGGTACTGACATTTTTTTTTTTTTTCATCGGCTGAAATAAAATTCTTTTTTAAAAGATGAGTTAAACCGAGCCAGTTTCTAACCCCTTCATTATGGGTTGGACTTTCTTAGGCTTACTAATGTTGCTTAGCCCTTTAACTGTGGGTGTCATTCCAGAATGACGGCGACAAAACTGGACCAAACCGCGGGTGGCATTCTGGAATGATCGTGAATATTTTGAACACCGCGCGTTTTCCCGGCGCGCAAATATTCTCACGCAAGAGTAGCTGTCGAGTTCTTTCACGCCAGCCATCCCACACCTCCCTCCTCCAACCCCGAGGGGCCCCCCCCACCCCTGCCCTGACCTGCGTCAGTCAGTATCTGTCCAGCTCTGTGCGTGATAATGGCGTCCGTCTCGACTCATCGTCGCTCGCTTCCTCCTCTACAGTGATTAGTGCTAGTGTTCCCTCTACCTCTACACCGGTAAAGGAACTGCCGACGGCGAGGCAGAAGGGGTTGAGCACTCCTGAAATTAGAAATGAGCTGGACAAAACTGTAAGTACTACTCTTGATTGTGGCAGTGAAAGTGACACACTCACAGCAAGCAGTGATGATTTGGCAGTGATTGGTGGTGAACCATTTTCCATTGATAGTGACAGTGATGAAAGTGATCGTGTTGATTCCCCCCCACCACCCCCAACTTACTCTGGGAAAGGAAAGGCTCCTATGGGCAAATCTGGTATTGCACATGGGAAGGGAGTGAAGCGCAGGCTCACGTCTCCCACACTAGGCCCTAGTACGCATTTCCCATCAATTTCCCGTTCCCCTAGCCCAATTGCCCTCACATCATCATCATCATCATCTGTCGTGCCCTCTCCTCAGTCTACATCATCTGAGGAGTACGAATTACCAAAGCCTGCAAAGCGAGGGAAGGCAGGCCGTGCAGGCCGTGCAGGCAGGCCTAGAACAAAGGGGATGCGTGGCAGTTGGAGGGCAAAGCTGGGCGATAAGCGAGGCGATAAGCGAGGTGATAAGCGGGGTAGAAAGGGTCAAGTTTCACCACGCACCAGGTCAGAAACCCCCCCGCCTGCCCCCCGCTCAGTTCCCTCACCCGCGCCACCCCCCCCCGCCCCGCCCCCGCCCTCACCCCCCCCCCCGTTGCCTCCTGCCTCACCCACCTCCCGCTTGCCTCCTGCCTCACCTCCTGCCTCACCCATTGCCTCTACATCAGCTCCTTCTCACGGGGAAACGAGTGGAATGCAACCTGCCCCTGCCACTGAACCACGCACAGGGCAAGTGGATGCATTTGTTTGGTCTGACGGTGGAGATTTCCAGCCACACAATCCACCGTTTGATATGACAAATGCTGGAATACAGCCTGCCTTCCCATGCAACGCAGGTGATGAGTTTGTTGATTGCTTCCTGGCCTTCCTTGATGATGAAATTGTGCAGCATGTCAGCGATGAGACCAATAGGTATGCAACTCAGTGTGCAGCACAAGGGCTGGGACCTATTGGCTCACCAAAGCAAGTGTCGTGGTTGCCTGTCGGGATGAGAGAGCTGTATGTTTTTTTTGCACTCATGTTTTTGATGCCCCATATAAAGAGACATGAGTTGGAGGAGTACTGGCTCGTGGATGACATAACTACTATCCCCATATTCGGGAAGTATATGTCACGGGATCGGTTCCGACAGCTGCTTGGATACCTGCACTTCGCTGACAATGACAACCCATCCCAAACTGACCCTTTGTGGAAAGTGAGGGATTTTCTCAACAGGATTAGGGATCGATTTATGCGATTTTTCAGGCCTATGCAGAAAGTCGTCATAGACGAGTCCCTGGTATTGTTCAGAGGACGTCTCAAATTCATGCAGTACATCCCCAGCAAACGCCACCGCTTTGGGATAAAGTTCTTTGTGCTGTGTGACTGTGAGACGGGGTATATACTGGATTTTGTCATTTACTCGGCTAGCACAATGGATGTGAACAGGAAAGACCCTCTTGGCTTCTCTGGCTCCGTTGTAAAAGTGCTGATGGAGAGGTATTTTGGTGGTAATCATGTGCTGTACACAGACAATTATTACACAGCACCGAAACTCTCCAAATACCTTGCTGAACACGGCATTGGCACTGTTGGCACTGTACGGAGCTATAGGAAAGAGTGGCCTAGTTTCCCCGAAGCATCATCATCATCCAGGGGAGATGTTCACCTGAAGAAGTCAGACAAGCTTCTTGCGATCAGGTGGCATGACAAGAAGGTCGTCAATATGATCAGCACCATCCACAAGGGGGAAATGAAGAGAACTGGGAAGGTCAGCTACAGGACGGGAGAGCCAATCATGAAGCCTGATGCCGTCATTGATTATAATGTAAATATGAGACTCGTTGATAAGTCTGATATGATGATTGGCGAAATAGACTGTCTCAGGAGAAACACCCGATGGTACAGGAAGGCTTGCCTGCACATGCTCGATATGTGCATGCTCAATGCCTTCATTCTTTACAAGACACAAGTCGGGGGCATAAGGCAAGCATCACTGAGACAGTTTTCCAAGACTGTCGTGCAGCAGCTACTTGAACGATTTGGTCAGGTGACGGCATTGATCCCGAGGCGACACTCTGACACACAACCTGACCGTCTTGAGTGCCGCAATTACATGAGCCGGCACCAGCTTGTGAAATTGCCTCCTAAAGCAGGTGGCAGGTTGTCACAGGGCTGCTGCAGAGTATGTTCAACCACCACACGAAGGCCTACGACGAGAAAAATGAGCACACACCAGTGCCTTGAATGCCAAGTCGCTCTATGTGTAACTCCGTGCTTTGCCGAGTACCACTCTCTCAGTAAATACTGAAAGTGACAGTGATATATAGTGATGCGACAGTGACGTGCTTTGCCAATAATTGTATAATGGATAATGTAGTAATAAGGGATATTTTGCCTAGAAAATAAAGGAAATATTGGCCAGTATAATAAGTGATATTGTAATAAGAGAATCTGCGGCACTTGTGGAATTCTGCGGCACTTACGTAATTCTGTGATGCGCCAGTGACGCAATATAGTAATAAGTGCATTGTAAATATAATGTACATTGCCCATATTATATGTAAAATAATATTAGAAGTTAGAAAGAATGAAAAGATCGCAGGAAACGTCAGTGAGCGGGTGCCGCCGCAGTGAAGTGAGGCGCTGCCGCAGGGAAGTGCCTTTTACCTACCTCAGTGAACACAGAGTGGGTGTTTATCGTATGTACAGTGTTCATATATGTTTATATTACTATTATGAGAGAGTGGTTGGCATTTGGTACTGGTGTGTGGGGCGTAAAATAGTTATTTCACACCCCTCACTTCTAACGGCTCTCCCCGTCCTGTGAAAGTCAACGAAGTCATGAAACCTACATCAATGGAAAGCTGAAGGTTTGTACTTTCTAATGGTACCTTTTTTTTTTTTTTTATCTCTAGCTTTATTCTGTGCAGAGTTATTAAGGTTTAAAGGTTTGTTTACATTTGGCTGAAACCCCCGCGGGAGAGGACAGTCAGACCAAAACAATACCCGCGGTTAAGGGGTTAGTAACATAAGTGAATCAATAGAAGTGTCATTACTGTGAACAAGCAAACGAATCCAGTTACACATTTCTAAGCAATCATTAGAAGAATGCTCTTGACTTCTGTGCACTGTCAGGTTCATTTTCTAGTTACTCCACTTTAGCAAGTAAAACAAAAATCTAAAATTATTTTCCTCATTACTTACATTATCTGTAAGTAGGCAGTTTCCGAGTAGGTGGACTATCTTTTGACAATGTATAGCTTTTTTTTGCTGCATAAAACTTTCTGCAGTTAAATCTGATTATCAGTAAAAACAATGAACAATGCAGTGCAAAGGTTAACCTTAGCTTAGAATCTCACCTCTCTAGTTCTTGTGAAATAACAGCATATACCACTGTTGCCATGAATGATTTACGAAGCTGCACCTGATCTGTAACCTGCAAATAAATATAACATTAAAATATTTGTTTGTATAAATATATATATATATATATATATATATATATATATATATATATATAAATATATATATATATATATATATATATATATATATATATATATATATATATATTCTCGTGTGGCATTTTTACGATAAACTCTTTCAGGGAAATGTTTCGAATTAAACGTTATGATGTGGCATTCCTTAAATGTTATCAAGATGCCCTTCCTAATTTGAAAGAAACTGATCATTTTAGTGCATAATAAAGTACGACCCAAAGGCTCCAAGTATAATAATGTATTGTTCTTCCTAGGAAGAGCGAAAGAAAATTCGTCTCGTTTATTTCGAGATGTCTGGACTGGACACATAGTTTAAAAGTTTAGAAGTCATAGGCAGTGTGAAATACAGAATGATGACAGTTCCTTATTTGATCATTTTTATACACGAGGACTGAGAAAGCCTGGTAACCCTTGCAAACAGGAAAGGGGACTAGGGTTCACTGCTTGGCAGATGTTATATGGCTTCCGTTATTGGGGGGAGACAAAGGCATTATTTCAGAAAAGTAATGATCTTTGAAATGTCAATAAATTATGGCAGGATATGCAACGCTTCAGTGAAGTGTGAGAAGCACCCTGCAACAAAGAAGCAGGGGGATGACAGGAAGGTATTCCTTTACCTCCACTGTGTTTTGAATACGAGAGAGAGAGAGAGAGAGAGAGAGAGAGAGAGACAGACAGACAGACAGACAGACAGATAGAGAGAGAGACAGAGAGAGAGAGAGAGAGAACTCCTTACAGAGTCAAAATTATCCCTTGGACAAAGCCAGCAAACTGTCCAGGGATAATGGACGATCTAAGGCGATTTCCTTTTTATGTTCTAGTTTTACCAGTTAGGGAATAAACAGAATGAAATATAAATTCTTGCTTTCGGTACCAAACTTTTATAAGAGAATATAATAACCTCCTGTAAATAATAAATTTAATAACATCGTGTAAATAATGCGATATATATCAAAACAGAGGTAGAGTCGAAAGAAACCCATCAGTGCATAACAAATCAAGAAAAAACGACGTCACCCACAAACAGCGGTGCACTATGGTTGAAATTATCTATGTACATACTGAGGGTTCATAAAAGACACCAAATAGGATATCCCTGGGGTTTATCATGCAGTTCTAGGTGGCACTGACGAGACCGATGCCAGCGACAGTTTGTACTTTATGTTTCATTGATCATCACTGAGGGCAGTGGAGAAGTTAAAGTGCTGATTCAGTATGATTACACATTGCATCTAGGATGATACTGTAGACACTGATATGCTGGAGCTGAATCGAGTTTGAATAATACTTTAAAAGAGATGGCATGTTATTTGAAATTAGGTTTCTGGAAGTAGCAGCCAAATTGAGAGCAAATCCAAACCCTTTCAGTGAATGCTTTCTTAATATTAATTTCATGGAAAACAATGCAGCTTCTGTAGAGATCGTATTTTAAATAATCGCTAACATGTCACATAAGAAAGTGAGTGGGCTACTGAATATTACAAAACGATGCTGATATTAAAACCCGATGTAATATTCAAATTAATTAATTTACAACAGCAACAGATAGTAACAGCAAAAGTTTGAATGCAGACAAGTAATGATTTTCACCTCGTTCCAGCTGCGTGATGGAAGGACACGGAAAGTAAAATTCAGGGCCTGGGCAACCGTAACCAGCTGGTTGTAGTCAGTGCCTGAGTACCTGGTGGTGTTGCCCTCGGTGGACTCTCTCCAGTAGGGTTCATATGTAAACGCCGTCACGTTTATCGTCGCGCCATAGAAACTGCCAAAAATAATGTAATATTCTGATCGGACGGAAGTTGCAGTGCAGCATTAGGTGGAAGTGAATTTGTATTCAACCTATGATAATCCTGTAGGAATAAAGGCTATTGCGTATTATTCAAAACAAGTATAGGTACTCCATGACAAATTTTGATCATTATTACTGGATTACTGATATTAATTTCATTTAAGTAACTGTTTCTCTTTGATTACATTGTCTATAGCATGTAAACTGTCAGCCGCAAATTATACCTGTTTTACACTAATTTACACTAGATATTCAACCTTTCACAATATATTTTACATACCTTAATACAGAAATATTCAAAGCTGTGTCTGTACTTCATTTCCATAACACTTTCTCATGACTAGCACCATATTCTAGTGTTAATCTCTTGTTAAACCCATTCAAGATGAAGAGATGACAGTTTTAAGCCAGATTAGAATGAAATGGGTATAGCTCAGTCTATATTCGTAATCTGGATACATTACTTATATTTTTTTTTTCAGTTTTGTAATGCCCAGTAATTTCAACAGAGTACATAAGATCCTCCAGTTCTGAAATGGTCAGTAATCTGTACACATTACTTGGTGTATTTCTCCGGGAAAAGGGTGGCAGGTGTGAGATAGCGTAGACCTGATGTGGGGGTCCAGGAAGCCACTTGCAGCACCCGGGCACCGTCAGGACTGTACGGCAAATGAACCAACATGCTGTACCTGCACAATACGTTTATAGTTTTCAGGCAGAATGAAATTCTCTCGACACTACAAGGGTGTAATTTATCATTTTCTGTAGCTAATGAAGAGACAGTTTCATGTAGTCTTTGGATGTTATATCTAATCGAGGCTATAATTTAACCCCTTCGTTAAGAGAAGTATAACTAACCACTCAGTCTGAAAATTGTCTCCTGAGTGAAATATTCTGTCGATAGCAGGAATGAACGAAACTAATATATATACAGTACGAAGTTAATTCCACTTATTGTATGTTCATCACATAGGGCCATCTTTTCGATGCCTTGGATGGTTTCTAGTAATAAATCTTGTCCAGATAATTGCTTCCTACGTGAGCCATTGGTTCTATATACTCGTCACTGTTTTTCTCTCGCCGAAACAAAGTCGTATTCAGGGTTTCTCACGGGATATAGACCACTTACTCTACTCTTTTCACTTTAACTTGGCCTAATATTATCGCCTCTCCATCCTGAAGGCTAAGCTGTAACAAGATATCAGCATTATGATATATTGTTAGTCATGAAGATTGTCAATGAAAGGATATATAACCACAAAATTGTTATTCTGCCACTTAGCTGTGTGAAATAAGATGCAAAAGGACAAAAATCTGGGACAAGTTATAATGAAGGGGAAAAAATGGGAATAGAGACGGACAAGTAATATATATCATTGTTCATTGTTGTCTCTTCAGTCCAACAACGCTTTGAACTACCAACTCAGCACTGGACAGCAGGCTTTTATTCAGGGTGGAATTCTGGCCACGATTTCCTTGTACCTGTTGGGAAAATTAGAGGGTTGGCAGATACCATTGCTCAAAAGTGTTCGTGTATATTAGCCACCTAGATATTACAGCGTCTTTTTATTTATTATTTTTATTTTATTTTATTTTTTTTTTTTTGGGGGGGGACGGGAGGGGAATTCCTACAACGGCTAGATGATTTTATCCAACTTTGGAGAGTTTTTAAACACAGGAGTGAAAAATAGCCTCCATCAAATCTTTCACAACGAAAACTTCTAAAACTCAATTTGAATTATTTGGTTTTACTCTTGATTAATATTTAGGAGACGTTATGTTTCTGAAGGTGCTAAGATTTTGTCTATGATTACGTATACGTCGTTCTTAAAGCTATTAAAATGATACACAAGCGCATAAGAGGGTGTCCCACGCGATATTAGCAAAGAAAAAGAATGAACCTACTCTTGTAAGGCACTGAGGACTCGACACAAATGACAGTACACTTAAAATTACAAAGGAAAATACAGACTCCTAGATAATAACAGAGATTTACGCATCTCTCTGACCGTGATGTACGTGTTGCACGTGCCCATTGCCCTAGTTCCCATCAGCAAAGTGTGGGGACAATCAAAATTACTGTCTGAAAGGAGGGGAACGGGTTTCAGCCTGCGGAGGCTGCTTTTGATGATCCTTCAGGCAGGTATTTGGCCACATTTTCCGTGGACAGGCAATTCGTGCATCATGGATTTTTCACGGTATTTTTTTTTCATTGTCCGTAAAGGAACACCTGGGCACAGGATCATTATCACCAGAAACTCTCCCTACACTGGATTATCCCCTTCTGTGACAAGAACAAACATGACGGAATGGTATCCTGTTGAAGTCGGTGAACTATACGTGTGGCAAGCTGTGACCGTACTGATGGCACACATAAAAAAGGCATGCCATACAGGACTATTGGATCATGGACGAACTCACAGCCACGTCTTTTTTTAGGAGGTACACACGGCAAGATTTCCGATTGGACCACCTGGTTCCGGGATCTGGCTAACGTGGTAACAGCGTGCGCCCGTGTGTGTGTGTGTGTGTGTTCTTACCTAATTGTTCTTACCTAATTGTATCTTTACAGGAATGAGTCAAGCTCGTACTGTCCCGTGTCTTAAACCATATTTATCGTACATATCCTTAAATTTGTGAATTGTTTTGGCACACACTATTTCATTCGGTAGTGCATTCCATTGATCAATTGCTCTGTTCGGGAAACTGAATTTCCTTACGTCCTTATCACCTCTCTTCTTATGCAGTTTTTTGCAGTATCCTCTTGCTGATGCTTCTCCATATGTTAAGTAATCATTTATGTCTATTTTCTCCTTTCCTGATATGCACTTATATAGCATTATCATGTCACCTCTTTTCCTTCTCTCCTGTAGTGTTGGTAGATTCAGTTTATTTAGTCTTTCTTCGTAGCTTAGGTCCCTTAAGCTTGATATCCATCTTGTAGCGGCTCTTTGAACTTTTTCAATCTTGTCTATATGCTTTTTGAGATGAGGACTCCAGACTACTGATGCATATTCCAGGGTTGGTCTAATGAATGATGTTATTATCCTTCTTAGCATGTCTTCATTTATGTATATGAATGCTATTCTCATATTTGCAAGCAGTGTATACATGTTCCATACCTTCTCGCTGATGTGGTCAGCCGGAGATAGTCTGTTATTGATAATCACACCTAGGTCTTTCTCTCTTTCTGATGTGTATAGGGTTTTATTTCCTAACTTATAATCCCAATCAGGTCTTTTTCCACTTTTACCAAACTTGATTACATGACACTTGTCCACATTGAATTCCATTTGCCATGTACTACTCCATTCATGAAGTTTATTTAATTCTTCTTGTAGCTCTTTACAAGAGTCTGTGTTAGTAATTCTCCTTTGTATTTTTCCATCATCTGCAAACATATTCAGATAGCTCTCATTTCCAGTGTTACTGTTTATATCATTTATATACACTAAAAACATGATTGGTGCCAGCACTGAACCCTGTGGTACTCCAATAGTCACTTCTTTCCATGATGAGTAGTTTCCTCTTAGTACTGTTCTCATTTCTCTTTTTATGAGAAAGTCTTGCATCCAACAAAAAAGTTTGCCTCGAATTCCTCCTTGATGGTACAGTTTCCATAAAAGTCTTTGGTGTGGTACTGTGTCAAAAGCTTTCTTGAAATCTAAATAGATACTGTCCACCCATCCTTCCCTTTCCTGTATTGTGTTTGTTACTCTGTCATAGTAGCTCAACAGATTAGTAACACATGATTTTCCATTTCTGAAACCAAACTGTCTTTCTGTTATCATACTGTGTTCTTCTAGATGATTTACCCAAGCTTTTCTTATAAGTTTTTCTAATACCTTGCTTACAACACTGGTCAGTGATACTGGTCGATAGTTGAGTGGATTTTGTCTATTTCCTTTCTTGAATAAGGGGACAATATTTGCTTTTATCCAAATATCAGGTAGTTTACCTTGACTCAAGGATTTCTTGAAAATTAAAAATAATGGTTTACTTAACTCCTTTGCACATTCTCGTAATACCCAACATGAAATTTCATCAGGACCACTTGATTTTCCTCTGTCTAATCTACTTAACTCCTCCTGTAATACTTTTTCTGCTATTTGTATATCTGGTAGTATGTGTGGACATGCGTGTTCCACATAGTCCCTCTCAAAATTTTTTTCTTTTGTGTGTGTGTGTGTGTGTGCCAGACAATTTTTCGAATCACTAAGCTTCATCCTCCGAATTATATTATGTGGCCATTGTATTGTGCTTTGATATAGGCTGATAAATATTATGTGATTGTTTGAGATAATGGGCTGTGCACTATACTATTTATAGTCTGCATTATATAATATCATTCTCTTGCCTTGTAGCGTGAACCACGATACATATTGAGTTGTGGTTAAAAAACAGAGGGTGCGATGAAAGGGGAAGGGGGAAATATGAGAGTGAATTGCAAACAGTTATATATTCTTAGTCATTACAGTATAGTTATTAAGGTGTCAATGATATCATGAATCCTAAATAATAATAAACCTATTAATTTTTACTATCTTTATATAGACCCGATTACACACTGGGATACCCCCTCCCTCTTTGACTGAAAACATGCAGCCTGCTGCACCGCCTCGACTCTCTCTCTCTCTCTCTCTCTCTCTAAAACTCCTCAGATGGCTATCAGTACACACACACACACACACACATACATACACACATCAGTTTGTGCTAATGAGTAATGATGTTGCATTTAGTATGCTTATCTAAAATTTAATACTGTGTCAAAATACAAGTGCAGTACATAGCCACCTCACATTACAGATTGCGTTAACCAGTAATCAATACTTATTCGCATAGTTTATGTTTCAAGTAATAGTCCTGGGGTAGCAATACCCACAGTGATATATTCGTTAATGCTAAAGGTAATCGTCCGTTCAGTGGCAGATACTAGTTAATGGGAAAGTGGCCGCTGACACCTCCAATCCTCATAGCTACGGTGGTGAGTTGTAGTGTCACTGCAGAAAATCCTGTTCCTCCACTTATGTCAATAATTAAAGTTAACATACTGATGAACAGCCATTTCTTATGAAAAATACAAACAGCCTATATGGAACTCTCAAAATGCATTGATGAAGCATATTGTGGGAGCTTTCCAGCTCTCATGCACCTGTCACAGTCTTGGTCCTTTGTTTCAGTATTGCCAGCCTGACTGTGTGCAGTGTTAATGAACATGCTATTAATGTTAGTTCTATATGTTTATTTACATTTGGAACAACAAAATTCAAAGCAGGATTTTATTCAGTACACAGAATACCAAATACAGTACTTGTGTCTGCGTGTGGGTGTGGGACAATACGTGCGGTGAGGGTGGAGTGAGTATAGTGAGTATGAAATGTGTGTCATAATGGTAATATGAGTGTGTGCATATGTGCCTAAGGATGTCCAAGACTGATAATCCCTTTAACCCGCCGCGTGCCAGTGCCATTTTAAAACGGCCTGACATAATTCCATGGTCAGTGCCAGTGCCGTTTTAAAACAGTCTGAAATAAAAAACTTCACTGTGACTGCATTTTTCATGATTCGCGGGTAAAAATTGGCAGGCATGTAAGGTAATTGTGCCTCTACCATCCCCCAGGCTGTCAAGGCCATACACTCACATGCTTCTCCCCTCACGCTCGCTCTGCCTCACTCTACCTGTGCCTCACCCAGTGCTGTACATAGGGAAGGCATTTTGTAAATATTTTCACGTAAGTGAAAGTTGAAAATATTTTCTTGTAAGTGTAAGGACTATATTAGTGAAGTCAAGTAGTAAAAACCTTCTTGTAAGTGCCAGGACTGTATGTACTGAAGTCAGATTGTTCCTTATCTTCAAGTACATGTAAGATAATTCATTCACAGTGAGAAAGGCAAGCAAATTGTTATGATGCTGAAGAGTAAGTAATAAGAAAAGTGTACTGAACATTGCTATACCTTCCCAGCATAAATACCTGAGTATACCTTACATAGAAAACTACTTTCTCTCATGTACATGGTGAGTGTGAGAGTGCGGCTATACCTGTACACGAGTATGCGGGACTTAAAAAAAAAAACAATTTCTGAGCTTTGGTGAGCATTTTCATGGCAAAATTCGTTGTTTCTACATCAAAATCTATAATTTTAGCTAAGAAAAAAAAAGGTCGGAAAATGGCCGGCACTGGGGTGACACATAGGGCTAAAAATAGCCAGCACGTGGTGGTTTAGCACTCGATGACACACACCTCAGTATTTATTTAGGTTCTATTTATAAGTTTGTAGCATGTTGCATTATTATATTATTATGATTATGTTTTGAGGGTGAAACCTGAAATTCCATATAAAGACAAACACTGAAATATTAAATTTACAAAAATGCATTATGTGTGACAAAATACATGAATAACAATATTTCAGGAAGAAATAATAGTGTATTATAATATCTATTTAAATACGTTGTAGGTGCAATGTTTCTAAAGCTTAGATTATCGGCTTTCCTTTGATCAGTATGTTACATTATACTGTAGCTCTGAGTTAAATAATGTTATGTATTGTATTATAAGTGATGTCATGGTGGACGTTAACTTAAAACTACATTGAACAGACAGCATGTGCAGTTTTTAGTAGTTTACTAGTATTTATTATTGATCACACACTGACCAACTTATTCCTGAGTAATATTTAAAAATCTTTATTACGATTGGAAAGCAGCACCTTAAACTGTCAATATCATTTTCTTGCCTAGTAAATATTAGATCTAGCACTGAAGGTACATCATTCCAGCCCCGGAAATCCTGGCTCCATCGGATTCACCAAAAACATTCACCACGTTCAGTAGCTTCACAAAATCATATCCGATAGAGTCAATCCGGACGCTGCCACGTTAAAAAGGGGTGCCAAATCCCTGATCATGCACTTCTCACAACATTCATCCAGCCAGCTCGATCTCCTTTCATTAGCCTCACCGACTTCAAAACCCTCTCTTCCTCACACACTCATCCACCATAACTGTCCACCGTCTCCTTGGCCTACCTCGCCTCCTTCTTCCTTCAAATTCCCTCAGATATACGTTTTTCACCACTCTCATGTTATCAATTCTCTCCACATGACCATACCATCTCAGTACACTCTCTTCGAACCTAGTGTCCACCGACTTCCTCACTCCACATTTTTCACGAATCACATTATTTCGTGTCCTATCCACCCTCTGTACTCCACATACATTCCTCAGCAGTCCCATCCCCACTGCTCTTACTCTTGACTTTTCATTTTCATGCCATACCATAGTCTCACATCCAAATGATAAACTTGGCATTAACACTCCTTCATGTAAGCATCGAGCAATTGCAACACTCAAGCCTCTGTTTCTTAACAAGGCCTTCATTGCGCCAGCTACATTACTCCTTGGGTCACTCTACTTTCAATTTTTTTTGCACATTATCCTCCTTTTCCTCTCACTGTACCCAGGTAGTTGAAATCTCTCAGCAATTCCAGTCTCTCTCCATTCACTGTAACATCGCACTGGGAATCACCTTCTCTTTCAATACCCATCACTTTACTCTTTTCTACACTTACTCTCAAGGCACGCTCACAGGCATCAGCAAAATTCACCACTAGCCTGCCAAGTTCTTGTCTGGTACTTGCAAGCAGTACTGCATCATCAGCATACAACAAATCTGAGTTATTCCATCACCATTCATTACTAATGCCATCCCTATCTCCATTACTCGTGTTTTTACTTCTCTCATCACCCCATTCATGTATATATTAAACAACCATGGGGACATCACACAACCCTGTCACATGGCCACACCGATCGTGAACCATTCACTTAGATGCCCATTTACCATTACACATGCTTCACTACCATCATAAAAAGACTGCAGCTGACCATCTTCACCATACATTTGCAAAACTTTCCACAGTCCTTCTCTGTCCACTTTGTCATATGCTTTTTCCAGATTCATGAATGCCAAAAACACCTTATGGTCCTTCTCACAAGCCTTCTCTGCTATCTGTCTCACTGCAAATATTTGATCCACACATCCTCTGCCACTCCTAAAGCCACCCTGTTCATCACTCACCAGGACTTCTGATATCTCTCTTACTTTCTCTAGAATACTTCTTTCATATACCTTCCCTACCACACTGAATAAACTTAAACCATGATCATTCTTGGACTCACTTCGCTCACCTTTATTTTCGTACGGGGAACAATCACTGCCTTTTTCCACTCTGCAGGGACAGTTTCACTCATCCATGCCTTCTTACATATCTCCAACAAGCACTTCATTCCACTTTCTCCACTACTCTTAAGTATCTCTGCATACACCTTATCAACCCCAGCTGCTTTCCCATTTTTCAGTCGCATCACAGCACTCTTCATCTGTGTGAGTGTCACGTCTGGTGGCACTGCATTCCCTCTCTGCACCCCCCAAAACCAATCATGTTTATGGCCACTCTGCTCTCTTCTTTCCCATTGATCAGGCTTTCAAAATATTCTTTCCATCTGGTCCTTACTTCGTCCCCATGGGCTAATAATCTATCACTTATATCCTTCACACCATTACATTTCTTTCTGCTTCCACGTCTACATTTCCGCACCTCTTTCCAGAATAACTTCCTATTTTCAGAGTAGTTTGCATTCATTTTTCTTCCTAGATCCTCATTTACCTCCTTATTTTTCCTCTTCACTAGTCTCTTTATGTGCTTCTTGCTCTCAACATATTCAGTTCTTCAAATGAACCCCTGTCCTGTAACGACACTAACCATTTCTTCCTCTTTTCCTTAACCGCTCTCTTAACCTCCTCATCCCACCATGCTGTACTCATCTCCTTTGTTGTTAATCTTGCCAAACCACACACCGCTTTAGCATTCCTAACTAAGCAGTCCCTATATGCATTCCACAGGCTGTCCAGATCCATTTCATTCCATTTCACAAATTCTAACTCCTTCTCTACTTTCATCCTGTAATCATCTGCCATTTATTTGATACTCAGCTTCTCAACTTTCAGTCTTTCTCCCTGACTGCTCCTCTCTCTCCTGATCCACTTCACTCCTCTCAGCTTGATGTTCCATGCCACAGTCACATGATCTGACAGACCTCCACATCGTTCTCTCACGGCCCTCGTATCAGCAACCATTCCCATCAATGACCTCTCTACGAGCAAGTAATCAATCAGGCTTCTTTCAACACGATTCACGTTCCCTCTATACCGTGTATATTTATGTGCATCTCTGTGTTTGAAATACGAGTTACAAATGCACAACCTCATCTCCTGACACATATCCTTTAGTCTCTTCCCATTATGATTTTCTCCTGGTACTCCATAACAACCCATTATGTCAGCCTCAGGACCATTCCCTACTCTTCCATTCATATCCCTAAACTTGCCTTTCTGACTCCTGTCCTCACACGGTGCATACATTACAATCTCTGCCACTTTCACCTTC
Source organism: Coenobita brevimanus (assembly GCF_032717465.1). Taxonomy (NCBI): domain Eukaryota; kingdom Metazoa; phylum Arthropoda; class Malacostraca; order Decapoda; family Coenobitidae; genus Coenobita; species Coenobita brevimanus. Next base: position 3,991,837 of record NC_136986.1, on the reverse strand, counting down.
TCATACTTGAACATAACATACATACACCTCGACCTGACACATTTGTAGTCTCTCATTCCACTCACACCTCATTCATCAACAAAGCAACTCCTTCCTTGCATCGTCCTCCCCTATTCGTTCCCGATCTTACACATTTCACACCCTCCCACTCCTCCACTTCACACCCTTCCATATTCGTTTCACACAATGTCATCACGGCATATCTCGCACTCTTGAACACATACACCACTTCCACCCTCTTGCTCTCCTCATGCACACCTCTCACATTCCACATGGCCACGTGAGTCTGCCCATTTGGTTGGGGCCTTGGGTAGGTTTTGCGCCCTCCGGGACTCTCTGAAACGACTGCCGTGATTAAGTGATTTTGGATTGGGGAATCTGCGGGACACTTAACCCTACCAGAATCCCCAGTTATATGGTTACCATCCAGCGTAGTAAATGGTTTCCTGGGTACAGGAAACCATTTGGCTTGTCACTCAGTGTCGAGATCATATGGCATATCTACACTGAGTGAGTGGATGACGTGTGCCACAACTTACCATATATATAGTTTATAATATAAAAAAAGTATGGGTTTAAGAAAACACACAGGTTACACTGCTAGTGAACATGCTATACAACTGCAAATATGTGTTATGGTAATACAGTGCAATATACATGGAAACTGGATTTGTTTTGATAGTAAACTAGAAATTACCTTGTGCTGTTCCTCTAGTCCACTAAGGAATTGCCCTAGTAAGTTAATTTACCGCAGAAGAATTTAGAATAAAAGAAAAAGTACGGGCGTAAGGAAATGATCTCAGGATATGGTGCATGAACTCGCAATACAAGTGCCAGAAATAAAGAAATTGTTTTCAGGTTATAGTGGAAATGAACTTGCATTACAAGTGCAAGTATGTGCAACGGTAATATAGTGTAATATTAGTGCAAACTATTTTTTTTTTTCTTTTTATATATTTCTGCACATTCGCAACCCTTCCCTTAATTCTATCTCTGCTGAATGCCACCTCTCTTCCTCAAAACCTCACCTTCTGCCCAGTACTGAGACTCAGCTGTCTAAGGCGACTTAAGCAAACCCTTCTCTGTATCCTCCTACTTTCTCTATACTCACTTCAAAGCAAAAAGTGGCTGTTGTGTATATGTATATAATCAACATATCGTGCACCTAAGTTCCGGTACTTTAGTCTTCTGAATTCTCAGGTCTCTAGGTTCGTCTATCCTACCATTCTCTGACTAAGTATATCTGAACCGTTTCTTGTCTGCTACTTCTGCTGATGATGACAGATTCTTTGACAATTTTATTTCTAAGATGGAACATCCTATCAGTTTCTTCTTTCCCTGAAGTCTCCATTCTAGGCAATTTCAATGTTCACCACCACCTTTGGCTCTCCTCTCCTATCACTGATCCACCTACAAGGCTACACCTTTTCTATCCTTAATGACCAAGAGCAACTTGGACAGCACCCAACCTATATTGCTAACAGTCTTGTAGAGAGTCCCAACGGACCTGACCGAATCCTTGCACCTGATCTTTCTGCTTATGCTGTTAATGTTTTCTCTCCATTGGTCTCCTCTGATTGCAGTCTTATCACCTTTACAGTCCTGTCACCTCAATAAGGCCTGTGTATCATCCCAGTAAGTGGCGACTTTGACATTTTGAAGTTGCTGATTGAGAGGACCTCAGACAGTACATATTTTTTTTCCCTGGAATGATTATTGCTTCCATGGCCGAGAAATATCTGAGTGTGCCTCATGCATTACATAGGTTATTCTCGCAGGTATGGAAACATACATTTCTCTCTTTTATCCTGTGACTAATGAAAAGAAAATCTTTAATTACAATTGTTAACCCATCATGTCCCGAGGTTTTTTGCACCTCTGACACCCCCCAATCCCAAGCTATTTTGGAAAAAATAATTTTTGGCTAAAACTTCCGCTTTTGTTGAGAAACAAAGGAAAATCACCAAGAAAGGGCTTACCATGGTCCATAAGTGGTTGGAACAGGTGAGGTCCCCCGCGCCAGGTATCATATTCTATCATTGACATGTGAGTCGCTCACGTTTTCTGTAGTAGGAAATATTGGGAGAAACAACAAATAACACCTCTACATTTATTGAATTTGAACTAATAAACAATAAGAGTAACAATAAAATGAATTTCAGTGACATATATATGAAAAATAAGCATTGTACCTTCACGGGACCATAGCGAGTTGGGTCCTAGTGGTAACATGCTATGTGCTAAGTTTCTTGTGTCAGTCAACATATTATTTTTTCTACTTGTATACTTCTGTTTCAATTACATTTTTCCAATTTTTACTGTTTGTAAATGTTTTTAGCTGTTTTCATTCATTACGATGATATGCAGCATAAGTATAGCGCACATCTGCTTACTAAGTGCACTTGCTATGACTCATATTTCAACATACCCAATTGTTTTATCACTTTCCTATTATTGTTTTCTTTACATAGAACCTTTCCTCCACCACTGTAAATGTTTTCAATTATTTACATTCATTACGAGGACATTTAGCGAAATGCTAGCGCATATTCACGTAGCAAGCACAATCTCAAACACTCGTTTCATCTACTTTTTTTATTTCACTCCAAGTATACTTTCCCACTTACATTACACAGGTTTACACCCGTATACTGCACTATACATAGTTACTGGCATTATTTATTCTAGTGAGTGTCAGAATGTTGCACGAAAATACCCTCGCAATACATGTTTCGACAAACATAATACTCAAACACTTACATACAAATTTTTCACTTATATTACACCTTTTCCCACTTGTAGACTCCTGTTTTCGTAATTACGGGCCTTATTCATTCCACTGAGCGTCAGGAAATCGCATCTATATACACTTGCTAGGAATATTTTGACTTAGAATAAATTTCAGCACTTACAATACTTTGAACTTATATTACACCCGTTTGCATTTCCCATAATAATATTTACATATTTACGGGCCTTTATTTATTCCACTGAGCGACATCATATTTCTACACTTACATACTATTTTTGCACTTATGTTTTACCCGTATGCACTTTATACAAATATTTTCAGGTCAACAGGACTTATAATTACACTGAGCGTCTGTTTGTTGCATTTACTTCAGAGTTACAGCATCCTATCGCATTCACACCATATTAGAACTGCATCAAGGTGTGATACTCGCTGAAACATGGGTGAATACAGAGACCCACGTCACACTCGACGCACTTATAGCGGGTGTCCTTCCTCTGTGTGGTGAGTCTTAACCGGGAATTACTACACACGTGACACCTGCGTTGGGGCCTAGGTCTATTTGGCTGGGGTGGGATAGGAGTGGGGAAATGGCGGCCGGATATGCTCAGGGGAGTTTGGGCAATAGGGGCAGTGCGGGTGCGATGTTGGGGCCTTTCAACAGCATACTGTGCAAACATCTCTCTTGTGAGCTCCCTCACAAACCCTTCAAAGGTTTCTGGAACTCCTGTTGTCATGGCGTGCAGGTGGTGGCAATTCAGAGCAGTGATATCTAGCAAGTGAAAGAACAGTTTCTTATACCACTTCATCGTGGTCCTGGCACACTCTACCATCGATATCATGGATTCAGACTGGTCCACCAGGCGCATGTTTCTGTTATAATCCAGGACACACTCAGGTTTCCATATGTGATGCCTGTTCTCGCTCTGGTAATCCACGGAAGCAGTATGGTGCATCAAGGGGCGGTGAAAAAAAGAGGCTTACTTCTCTATTATGGTTCCACACAGTTGCAAGTATGTTCTTGGCTTTGAAGAAGACAACCTCATTCCTGTCAAGTTTCTGCCCTACCTTGACCATGTGACGCCGGTTTACCTTCACGGTACCACAGATTCCCGTTTCATGCATGTGTAGATAACGAGCTAGAAGAGGGCTCGTATACCAATTGTCCAAGTAGAGGACGTGACCACGATGAAGGTAGTCTTCTATCATTGTCTTTACCACTGCTCCCGACAGTCCAGTACTCCGATCTTCTATTATGTCTGTCTGTGCACCGGTGTACAAGACTATGTCTTGCACATAACCAGTCCTACAGTCACACATAACAAAGATCTTGAACCCAAAACGGTGCCTTTTGCTGGGTATATACTGCCTAAATAAAATATTGCCTCTCCACAACACGAGACTCTCGTCTATGACGAGGTCTCTATAGGGATAAAATGACGAACGAAAGGTTTGCCTCAGGTGATCAAAGACCAACCTAATTCGCCTCATCTTATCTGTGTCGTTCGCATTTGCAGGATCATCAGCATCGTAAAAGTGGAGGCGACTTAGAATTTGTTGGATGTGATTACGGCTCATGACTTGGCCAAATATTGGTGTCAGCATAACAGGGTCCCTTGTCCAGTAGGCCGGAATTCTGTTCTTTCGTATAATACCCATCAAAAGGACCAGGGTAAAAAATAAGAACATTTCTGAAAGGGAGACAGGGTAATCATATATGATAGAATGCCTGATCCTTGTTCCCAATCTTTCACTCTCATGGTGCTGGCTGCTTGCAAAACGGTTGGTTTGGTCAACTATCTGCTCCACGAAAGCCTCACTAAAAAACAGGTGGAAAAAATCCAGCCTGGTGGAATTAGGGTGAATTCCGGGAGCAATGCAGCCAGCACGTCCCTGCTCAGTGAAGGGGTGAATGAGAGAAGAAAAATCACTCCCATTCTCCCAATTCCATCCCACAAATTCCTCGTCCCCATCGTCCCCATCAGCGCCTTCGTCTGGGTGGGGAGGAGATGCTGGTGGGGGATGTTGGGGAGAAGAAGTGCGGAGGGCTTCCCACTCGCACTCCTCTTCCCTCGGCCTTTACCCTTTCCCTTTCCCTTACCCTTACGGCCTTGAGGAACATTAGGGGGCTGTGGGGATGAAGTTCGGGAATATTGGGGAGCATCAGACGTGCTGGGGAGTGGTTCCTCCACACCTTCCCCCTCCATCACACCACATGATTTTTCACGCACCCTCACTCGCCCACGTGTTTGGGAATAATGGGGAGCATAAGACATGCTGGGGAGTGGTTCCTCCCCATCTTACCCCTCCATCACAACCCCACGTGATTCATGATGCACCCTCACTCGCCCACGTGAAACACCCTGCCGCCTCACACCACCTAGGGAGAGCGATGACTCACTCCAGCCACTCTCACTTTCCATACTCCTCCCTACACTTTCCTTTTCACTCCCCACTCCCTGCATGGCACTTCCTACCTCCTCAAACAAAAAACTAGGCCCATACCTGCTCGTCTGACATGCTGTGCGTTCGAGGCCATGATGAGTTATTACCTCACGTCCGTACCACGTGGCAGCACATCCCACGGCTCCGTCCTCGTCCTCGTCCTCATCATCAAATTCGGGTTCCACATCACGTTGGGGCTGAGCAGAGGATGTTTCATGTTGTTTTTTGGCCAGCTGCTCCTCTCTAGCAGCATGGTAAGTCACATACTGCCGCTTCCTGGGGGACGGGCTTCTTCATCACTGCTAGTGGTTTCCTCCTCCTCTGGTTCACATAATCTTTCTCAACAACCTCGTTATCCAGTGGGGAACCACTGTCCCTGTAAAGGCGTCCTGGCTTGAATTTTGTCCTCTGAGAGACCTCTCTTCGCCATGTCTGAGCAGGACTGTTGGTAACAGGTGAGTGACCGAGCCGCGGGTGAGCACGGGTCGCGCGGGGTCGCCGAGTGTCCCCGCCTGGTGGCAGGTAGGAGAAGGTCGAGCGACCCTACGTACCGAAAATCAAGCGCAAAATTTGAAAATTGTGCAATTTATGCACCTTGCAATTGCGCGACATACCGGTATGTCGCTGGGACGCAGCGGGTTAAAATGCCGTCCACATCAAGGAAAGGGCATTCAAAAGATACCGCAGCCAACCCATCCCTGAATCTCATCACTTATGTTTCTGGCTGTAATTGTGTTAAGTCCGTCCATCACTCTGCTTAATATAATATCAGTCATACTAACTCAGATTCCTCCTGCTCCTTCGGATGCTGCTCAAGATACCTTTCTAACAACTTTACTTCGTTATCCTTTCCTCCTATTTTCCACTCTGACGACTCTGCAACTGCTCATTCTATTGATAAAGCAGACTTCTTTGCTCTGAATTTCTCCTCCATTTCCCCTTAGACAGTTCTGGTACTGTTCCTCTATTACTTCCTCCTTACTTCCTCATGCCTGACATTAAAATTTATTCAGTTGATATGTTTTCTGCCATCACTGGCGTTAATGCTGACAAGGCATATGGGCCTGATGGGGTGCTAATGGGGTCCCTCCAGTTGTCCTCAAGTGCTGTTCTTCTGTGCTTACATCCTGCCTACGTAAACTCTGTCGCCTTTGTCTGTCATTTTGTACCTTTCCTTCTTGAGAGAATTTTCCTGTTATGGAAGGTTGATCATTTTCAGCCCTCTGACTGTCGTCCTATCTTGTTAATGCAAGGCAGAAGCAACATAAGGCCAGGAGCCTGTAAATTTCTCCCTCCAAAAAAAAAAAATAAATAAGTAAAAATAAACACATGATAAGAGAGCCAGATTCAAGACTGTTCCTTTTGAGGTTCCTGGACACACTTCATTTGAAAGACTGGAGATCATTGGCAGTAGGAAGTACAGACAGAGGGAGACAGTTCCAGTGGTGACCTGTTGCATAAATGAAAGACTGGGAGTAATGGTTAACTCTTGACTTAGAGAGTTGGACAGAAAAGAGATGAGATTTTTTTGTTAGATGGGTGCTATGTGCCCGCCATAGTAGAGTAGGGATGCAACCGCACAGTTCAGATGAGCAGTGACAATTGAAGTAGCGACTGAAAAGAGATAAAGATGCAACAGTACAGTGAAGATACAGAGGTTGAAGGGAGCTAATAAGAGGAGGAGAGTTGATGAGACGAAAAACTTTTGACTCCACCTTATTGAGAAGAGCTGTGTATGAGGAGCCTGACCACACATTAGAGTTGTACTCTACACTGGGGTGAATAAAATCCGTGTATGAGGTCAACAACTATGCAGGGATAAAAATGGCTCGGTGTCGGCTTAGCACACCTAATATCTTGGAAGCAGATTTTACAAGAGAGGTAATATGTTATTTCCACGATAAATCCCGAGAGAATGAAACCCCAGGTATGTTTTAAGATGATGCAGGATCAAGCTGGATATTGCTGAAAATTTGATAGTACTCCTGTGGAAGATTTTGTTGGGTTGATAGATGTAAGAAGTGATCTTTTAATCCATTAAAAACAACAAGATTACTTTTACCCCAATCAGAGATATGAGCCAAATCAGACATCATGAGTGTCACAGCCTCATCCCTTGTTTGTTGAAGTACGTGCTGAGATGGACGCTGTGGGAAGAGAATGGAAAGGTGAAGGGTGGAGTCATCAGCATATGAGTGGATGGAGTTAGTTGTGCAGCATAGAATGTCATTGATGAACTAAGGAAAGAGAGCTGGTGATAGGACAGAACCCTGAAGAACACCGCTATTGATAGCTCTAGAGAAAGAACGGTGGCAGTCTACAGCAGCAGCCATAGTATGACCCGACAGGAAGCTATAGATAAAGGCACAGATAGAAGAAAAGAAACAGTAAGAGGGCAGTTTGAAAAGTAAAGATTTCTGCCAGACTCGATCGAAAGCCTTCGAGATGTCAAGTGCAATGACAAAGCTTTCGCCAAAGGCCTGAAAGAAGGATGACCACGAGTCTGAAAGGTAGATGAGAAGATCGCTATTGTAGCATCCCTGGCGGAACCCATACTTACGATCGGAAAGAACGTTGTGACAGGAAAGATCCTTTAAAAATTTTTGGTTAAGAATAGATTCAAAAACTTATGAAATACATGCTGTTAAAGAACTGCACTAACATCCAGTATTTGTAAGGTGTTTGAAACTATTTGGTAGTAAAAAAAAAATAAAGCACCTCTCCTATCATAACCTTCTCTGATTTTCATTAGGGGCTCAGGCAGGGATACTCAATTGGCTATCTTTTCACCTTCCTTCAAGACTCCTGATCACCCTCCTTTAGGGAATTCGATGAAAGATTTGTCATTGCGCTTGACATTTCAAAAGCTTTCTATCGAACCTGGCATAAATTTCAAATTTACTGGCCCTCTAACGGTTTCAGTCCTATACTGTATGTGCCTTTATCTCTAGTCGTTCTATAGCTGCTGTTGTAGACTGCCACCATTCTTCTCCTCGAGCTATCTATAACGGTGTTCCTTAGGGCACTGGTCTGTCACTAACTCTCTGCCTTCTGTTCATCAATGACCCACCAAGATTTACATGTAACCCTAATCACTCATATACTGATGACTGTACCCCTCACCTTTCCATCTACTTCCCGCAGCGTCCATCTCAACAGTTACTTCAACAAACGAGAGAGGAGTGTATGGCACACTTACTATCTGACTTGGCTCATACCTCTGATTCGGGTAAAAGTAATCTTGTTTTTAATGCATTGAAAACCCAATTCTTACATGTTTCTGCTCATTAAAATCTACCATAGGAATATCCTCTAATTTTTAATATTACCCAAATCATTCTTAGATCATCTTTGAACATACTTAGGGTTTCATTTTCTCGGGATTTATCATGGAAAGATCATATTTCATCCCTTTATAAAATCTGCTTCCAAGTGATTAGGTGTGCTATGTTGACTCTGTACCTTCTTTACCCCTATTCAGTTGTTGACTTTAAACAGGGGTTTTATTTGCCCTTGTGCACAACACTAATGTGCAGGGAGGTGCCCAGCATACAACAAAAGTCAAAGACTTTTCATCTTATTAACTCCCCTCCTCTTACTGGCTGCCTTCAACCCCTATCTCTTTGCCGTGCTATTGCATCGTTGACTCTTTTCTTTCGTTAATTCAATGATCACTGGTCTTCTGAATTTTCTGCTTGCATCTTTCAACCACTATGGCAGGCAGGTAGCACCAGTGTAGATGCAAACTCTTATCCCTTTTCTGTCCAACCCTCTAATGCAAGAGTTAATTGTCAATGCCAGTCCTTTATGTGTACAGCAGGTCAGCTCTGGAACTGTCGTCCTCTGTCTGTATTCCCTACTGCCTGTGACCTCTAGTCTTTTAAATGTTGTGTCCAAGCATCTTGAACAGATCCTCAATTTGGGAATCTATTATCGTGTATTTACTTATACTTAGACGAATCAGTTTGCAGGCTAGTAGCTTTTTTTTCTTGCATTAAAAAAAGGAATTGCTGCAATATAGTGCATCATACATGGAAACTTGGTTTGTTGTGATAGTAAACAGTATTTTTTTGTGTGCAGCTCCTCTCGTGCAGTAAGAACTTAGCCAAATAAGTGCTTTAGAAAAAAAGAAAACTACGCGTGTCAGAAATGGACATGACCACAGGGATAGCTGAAGTGATTTATGCGACACAGAAAACATACTCGCAGAGAAAGTAAAATAAATTGTAATGGCTAGTCATGTGTAATATATCTTGGCATTTCTTTTCTCTCTCCCATCCAACACATTGTAATGCAGATTGTCACTCTGGATAAACCAGAAAAACTGGGCAAATAAACTGAGTTAGCCAAACGTATATCGGGTGATGATTTATTCATGTGGCAGTGGACAGGGGCAGTGGAGAGGAGTGTCAAGGACAAGTCGGGCAAGGGGGTGCATGAGTGTATGCAAGCATGGAATCTCTCATTGTCCCAGGCTGGGGCGAGGGCTGTGAGCTGTAACTGCCAACTTGCCCCAGAACGAAAACATTCTTTCGTGACTCCCCAAATTACCTCCATTCATCACCTTCAACCTCCACAATGCCTCCACCTACAGCCGACCTGGAGACATTTACAATGGAAAGATGAAGGACAGATGAATAATCTGGTCGTTAACTGAAAGTTCAATATACTCTAATTATGCAGCCATGACTGTTTGAAAAAGCCAGCTTTCAAGGAAAAAATGCATACGCGAAGGGCTTGGCTTGTAAGACCCCGAAGATTCAGGGGTTAAGATTGATGTGAGCGTAATACTTGGGAAACTACATTCTGAAGGTGTTGGAGATATGATAATGAACGGGAGTGGTACCGATGGTTACTGAAGCCCTGTTGATGGGGCTTGAGTAGATCTACACTTTTTTTAGACTGGTACTGTAGGACAGATAGCACTGGCAATTTATTTAAGATTTTGTTTTTGAAACTTTTTTTTGTGGCACATGAAGCTAAAAAGGGTTGTGTGAGCTGAGACGAATGATTAGAAAAGATTAGAATATTCAAGTTTTGAAGAAAGGGGGGTGTACAGTAGTACACATGATCAAAATTAGTTTAAGCTTAGCAAAGGATTGAATCAATTTTACTTTTATGACAAATAAAAAAAAGGGTAAGCAAACGCCACTTTCAAATACATGGCATCCTACAAAACTACAAAGTAGAATTTTGGCATTAGAGGTACGTTCTTGGTTGCTGAATAACTTACCGTTTGTCAGATGCTGAGGTTTCATCATTTACAACCAAGGTGTTCATCATGGAAAATGTCCAGTGAGAAACAAGTAGAGCCCCGAGGTCTTTCCTGAGCCTGCGAGTGACCACCAGGAGCCTCGTCGACCACACCAGGAGGCGGCCATTAAGGGACCAATCGGCGAAGGCAGTGAGGAAGGCTGGGTCCTCACACACCACCACCACCATCACACACCACGACACCTGCCGCAGCTGCTGACGTCACCGTGGTACAAGTTAGCTGTGTGACCTACCTGCCTCAGCAGTAATGTGAGAATGACCAACCCACCTCATCATTAACCCGCCCCGTCCCGGCCACTTTTCGACCACTGGTACCCCCCAATCCCGGGCATTTTTCGACCTTTTTTTTTTTTTGCTTAAACTTTCGCTTTTGGTGAGAAACATCGAAAATTCATAGAGAAATCGCTCACCTGAGGTTTAAAATACTCATTACAGGTAGGAGAGCCTCCTTACCTTACTGGGTTTTCTATCAGGCTGGCACCAAAGAAAACGAGTTCTATGGGAGGATAACTATTTCACACCACTCATAAACGGTATTTATTTATTTACTGTTACGAATTTATATGTAGTACAAGAGTATATTGGTTTTCAAGCAGTAATATAGGCATTATAAGCATTGTTTCACTCACTAATACCTGACCTTTTTTTGCCACATTACCTGATCATCATTTCTAACTGTTTCTTCCTCTAATGCTATGTAAAGTTTGTCCTCCACATTGTCATTGATTGGGGAATCACTCTGGCCCTGAATTTCGTACCATGGCATGACATGGCTATACTGGCCAGGTCACTGATAACAGGTGAATTGCTGAGAAAAGGGCCTGCAGGGGGGGGAGGAGGTCATGCTGGGTAAGGCATTGTCTCTGCCTGGCATCTTGTTGAGGAAGGTGTCCCGTGTATACGTACCAAAAATGACTCGCGAAAATTGAAAATTGTGGAAATTATGAACCTTGCAATTGCAGGACGTTGAAGTACGTCCTCGGGATTAGCTGTGACAAAACGTGAGGACGTGGAAGTACGTCCTCGGGACGGCACGGGTTAATGTGAGAATAACCTACCCACCTCAGCAGTGCAGTGAGAGTGACCTGCCCTCCTCTGCACTAATGTGAAAGTGACCTTTACGCCTCACCAAAATTGTAAGAATAACCTACTCGCCTCATCAGTAATGGGAGAGTGAACTACCCTCCCAAGCAGTAATGTGAGAGTGGCGAACCCACCTCAGTAGTAATGAGAGAATACCTGACTGCCGCAAGAGTTATGTGAAAGTGACCCACCCACCACAACAGAAATGTTAGAGTGATCTTCCCAACTGAGCAAATGAATGTAAGAGTGACCTACCCGACGAGCCTGGCTGACCACAGGGGAGAGCTGTGCCTGCGTCACGTTAGTGACCTGGCCGTCCACACCCACCTCGAACACAGCCACACCCTGTGCCGCTCCAACATCGGCAATACTCTAATAAAAACAGTATATAATTATGCAGAGTAATTTGTTTTCATAGGGTTAAGATGCCAGCGAGGACAGTGTATTATTACTTTAAATTTTCTTATTAATTATCTGTCTATAGCCAGATGCCTGAATCCCGCAAGGGAAGGCAACAAACAAATCGGTTCCATGTCACTCTGTTCCCAGCCATAATGCTGACTTCCTCCAGCTCTAACCTCCTCTATCATATACCTCACCACTCCATCCCTCCATCTCATTCTTGGTCTCCCCCTCCCTCTTCCTCCTCTCCACCTCACTCACATACAATCTCGTCAGGCTGTCGTTCCCCATCCTCTCCACGTGACCAAACAACCTCAGTATATTTCTCCTAACGCTTTTTATCCCATCCCTATCCACACCACAACGCTGCTTGACTTCCTTATTTGTCAGTCTGTCTTTCCATGTAACTCCACATGCTTCTCTCAGATAACTCATTTCCGCTGCTCTCACTCTTGACTTGTGCCCTTCTAACAAGGTTCAAGCTTCACTTCCATGTGTTAGAGTTGGTATCACAATCCTAGCACAGGCTTTTTATCTCCATGTTCACTTCCCTATTCCATATCAGTGCTCTCTACGAATCAGGGACATTCATTCCTTGTTGTACTTTTTCATGGGCTTCATTCTCTAAATTCCCATCCTTACTCATCACACTACCCAAGTACTTAAATAAACTCACATTTTTATTTCCTCATCATCCAGCCTCACTGTGCATTCAGTGACTTCTTTTCTCTCGCAGACCACAGCTTTACTCTTCCCTACATTCACCTTTAGGTTCCGTTTCATACACATTCTCTCAAACTCAGTCACCAAGCCTTGTAATCCCGCTTTATCGGCATTTAACAATACAGTATTATCTCCAGACAATAGAACAGGATGTTTCCAAACGCTGCCCTCTCTCATTAGGACCTCTCTAACATCCACTGCCCTACTTTGTATCTCTCTTATAACTCCATCCATATACAGATTGAACTACCATTGATACATGATAAATCTTTGTTTCAATCCAACATTCAATCAGAAGAATATACTCAGTTCACCATTCACACCGACTACAGCCCTCATACATTTTACGGCATTCAACAGCTTCCCATTTACTCAACATATTCTTAATATTTTCCACATTCCTTGTCCATCCACTCAGGCATATGCTTTCTCCAGATCGATGGAGGTCATATACAACTTCTTTCCCTTTTTGGAAACTTTTCCACTGAGGATCTTAAGACGAATGTCTGATCTAGGCAATCTCATCTCTTCCTAAAACCTCCCTGTTCTTCTTTAATTTATTCCTCTGTTATTTCCCTAACACTGTCAATAAGAATCCTACCATATAATTTTCCTGTCTCACTTAGAAGAAAAGTGCCACTATGATTACCACACACTTATTTTTCCCATTTTCTTTACACAGGGGAATAATTTTTCCTAACTTCTAATCCTCCGGGACTCTGCCTTCCTACCACACCAATCTGCACATCTTCCATATCCGCTTTATTAATATCTCTCCCCCATGCTTCAGCATTTCACCCCACACTTTATCAATTCCTGGGGTTTCCCCATTTTGACTTTCTTCATTGCTTCCACCACTTCCAACCTACTGATCATTTCGTCCCTTACCTCCCTCCTCGTTCCAGCTACTCCCCAGCCACTTATACTCACACCAGTTTCATTCCCTGTGTTTAAAGTGTTCTCTCAATCTGTTCACTTTTTCTCCGTTCACCACTAGCAATCAGTCATTTTCATCTTCCACTCCCCTACTTTCTTCTTTATCACATTGTCTCTCTTTACCTCCTTCCAAATTATCCAGATATTTATTACAGTACAGTAATGTCTTTGATAAAAGAAGACATTGTTTTTTGTGTATTATTGAGTACTGAGTACTAAAGGAAACTTTTTCAGTGATAAAATTAGCTTCTAGCTGTGAAACCACCACATTGGTAATGAACTGAGATGTCAAAGTATGAATGACATCCAGTACTGGAGCCTAATTTGACATCCATCTTTCCTATTACCTTTATCATGGTGCTGTTTGCTGCTAAGTTGTCCGTGAACAGCATTGGAAAACAACTGCCTTGTAGCCAAGTTTCCAGCACTGATCCAACCATCGGTACCGATTCCCACAGACGATCTATAGAACCTGTCATGAAATAATGACTCTCTCTCTCTCTCTCTTTATATATATATATATATATATATATATATATATATATATATATATATATATATATATACTATATGTACAGTACACATAGATAGATAGATAGATAGATAGATAGATAAACACGTGATCAGGAACATCTTTATAAATTGGTGACGTTGCGACAGCTCATTTGTTATTTTCAAACCTTGGGAAAATATAATACAAACCAAAGTAAACACCATGTCTATGATAAAAATATAAACACATTATGAAACTCAGGTTTGAAAAAGACAAATGCGTTGTCAAACCGATTCCATTCCTGATCACGCTGGATTTTATCTTCATATTATGACAACGTTTCAACCTTTGTGAATATATATATATATATATATATATATATATATATATATATATATATATATATATATATATATATATATATATATACATGAGACAAGGCATCTTTCGGCAAATCATATTCTTGTTTGCTTGGAGATATCTCAGTCAAATTTCTCACCTACATTATTTGCCTTATTACTTTGAGAATATTTTGTCTACATATCTTAAAATACACTTGTGTGATACACTACTATACTAATTTTATAGAAGTATAAAAGGCATTCCGGAGAATATAATGTCAGGTGGAAATTAAGCAACGAAGGAAGAGGTTCTTTGGTGTTTCCTTTATTAAACAGAATATGTTGTCCTTATACAGTAGGGCCAAAATTCGATTTCGAAAATTCAAATGACATACCCATTCAAAACATTCTAAATAGGTTAAAAATACTGTATATGAAATATTTATGGCTACAAATAATTTTTAGAGGTTGCTCATTGCCCTTGAATATCACTGTATAAGAGTCAAACCGTGTATATTCAGAGGATTTTGTACCTGAAATTTTCTGAGATTTATGAATTTTTCGGTTACGATATCAGCTCATAGGTCAAAACGGTTAATTTTGGAAAAAGGTAGATATATTTATTAAGTAATCTGAGTTGCTTCAAAGCAAGTTATAGATTTTTGATGAGCACTTAATTGTAATACCAGTAAACGACTATCAATACAGTCACTTCTGCATTATTAAATTACCAACATGTCGCCAACCAAATCATTTACCATTCATTGCTGCAGGCGTCGCTTAACTCCATGAGGAACTCTGCGTCTGTGGTCGGCCACAATTTGTAGGATGTATTGCAGCTGGTCTCCATCCTTCATTAGATGACTGGAGAAGGCCTCGATAAGTGCAACTGGGCGTTCGATATGATCATTGGTTACTGCGAGTTTTTGCAAACATGCCAGCACCTTTCTGTATGTACGATCTTCATACCATTGGTCAACAGGTAACTTCAAAAAGTCATCATCGATATTCAGTCCTTTGAAAAGGTTCTTTGTCTGCTTCGTGGCGAAATCAGCGACAGTCTTTCTTCGAATGTCACCAATATCAATGGTCACTTGCTTGGGAGGATCTTCCATACCATCATTGAAATTCATAGCTTGCACCATCTGTTTCTTGACTTCTTGGCTGATGTTATCATCAAACAGTGCAAGACCCACCAGCTCTTCATTCAAGTACCACAGATGAGAGGCAATTTTCTGAGCTGTTACTCTGGAAATCTCATTGTTGATGGTGGCATAGTCGACTAGGGCCTGCAGCAGATGCAGGTTGTTCTGTGGGGCGCTCACTGTGGGTGGTGCTGTTATCCAGGCCTTGACGTAAAAGCGTGTGTAAAACACACACAGGTCACGGAGACCACGTTCTTCACTGATGGTCAAGGTAAACTGTGAACGAAACATTCACACTTTGAATGTGTAGATTACCTTTGACATCCATCATGCTTGATGCATCGTGCTGGGCTTATGAAAACGAGTACCTCGTGGTGGTGATGAACCAAGGAAGATGGTAGTCAGCTCGAGTAGCTCACGGTAATCATCTCGAGGCTGCTTGGCAGAAGTGTAGTGAAAACAAAGGTCAGGTCCTCCTCCTTGATATCTTCAAGTTGAGCTGCAGCCACTAGATCAGATGATGCGTCTTGGAGAATTACCACTTGACGAGATGATGATCGGATGTCAGTCCACTTTTTCATTGTTGGTGAGGTCTGGAAGAAGCTTTCCATCCCAGTGTAAGACGATTACTTCGTCCCGAGCGAACTACTTAATTATGCTCATCGCCTTCTCTTTGCGCCATTTCTGTCGCTGTCGCCTGATGCTGCTGCGGTTCAGAATTAATGAACTGAGATCACGACCCAAAGCTTTTGCTGTTTCTCTGAGAACCATCAGAGCAGCACGATCAGACAGTTGATATCGATCCAGAGTGGCCGACAAATTTTGACTCAGCACAACTTTCTGACCATGTTTAGGTGGTGAAGGACGACTTACATTTGATTCTTCATTTACAGGAGTCATTCACTGGACTCATCCCCAAATGACAAAGCACTACTGCTGCTGCTCTCCAATTCAGCGATTTCTTCAGTCTGCGCAAATGCAGTGGCGGCCTTTTCTCTTCGTTTGAGCTCCATATACTCACAGTGGTGCTTATTTGCTTCTTTGATACTTAGGGTCTTGTCGATTCCTGCCATTGCCCCTGGTCGAACTTTCATACGCTGACTGATGAGAAACTGCTTGTCCTCTTCTATTGTGATCAGTTTCAGGGCGTCAGCATGTGCAATATCGAAAAGGTCATCCAAAGTATCTTTAAATGATTGCCCACCCTGGACTTGTGCTGGTGTTGTCCTGCCCTTGTTTTTCTTGAGAGATTACCATTGAAGCAAAATCTTCTCCAATTTTTTCTTGTAATTGCATGTTTGCCGAACTGGAATACGGGCACGCTCCCAGAACTGTTGTACTTTTTCAATTGTAGCTGTCATTGCTGTTTTAATTGTCTTGTTCTGCTTCAGGTGGAGGTGCAAAAGATAACCTAGGGCTTGGGGGTTTGAAGGCAGTTTGGATCCTTTGATATCATCTTCCAACTTTCCGAGCAAGTAAACATCAGACCGAGTCCTAGACAGGTTCCATTCTTTAGCATCAGCACTCCAACTCGTCGAAGCCATATTCATCCAGAATCAACACAGTTCAACCAGTTATCAGTAATTTTGTAAGACTGCCTGTAAAAACTGAAAGCATGCAATTAAAGGGTGCAATTAGGTTGTCACTGTATGCTATCAGTACACAACAGTGACATCTCTATGCACTTAACTAGTAAGTGAAACACTGTTATATACCAAATTGTCATTGAAATCTAGTAAAATATCGTCACGACGAATATCGCAGCATAACCAAGTCATGAGGTCTAACGTCAATTATCTAACTGCCACGCCCGGTTCACTGTAGGCAGCTGTGATCTGCCTAGGTAATATGAATTTAAATCTTTGTTCAATGCAGAACTGAGTAGTTTCAAGACACCGAAATTGTGTGAAAGACATTTCTGCGACAACTATGTGGAACAAGCTGAATGTGGCGATACGTAATAACATAAAAGGCCGATGAGCAACGTCTAAATATAAATATTTTTGAAAAATATTTTCATGACATGTTCTCGTATTATATGGAAGGATTTCAGGGGGTATCATCCAAAAAATTCGCATGATCGAAAATTAGGACCACCCTAATATATATATATATATATATATATATATATATATATATATATATATATATATATATATATATTACAGCAGTAGACCGTAGCACCAGTCGGGCAGGGCAGTACTCCCAAGGTGGGTTGAAAGCTGATTGCAGTGAGAGCTGGAGTTCCAGTTTCATCAGCCCTCGGGACTAGTTCCTGACCATCCCTCTTTGCTTAACTTTTTCGGTGTTTCAGTAACACAGAGAGTAGGCCAACATGCTCTCCACTACAAGTTTCTCTAACTGTCAACACCAAGCTACATGCACAGTACACACTACACTTCATTTTCAAAATTACTAAAAGGAATATGGCACACTTAAACGATGCCTCAGAGTCCCCGGGGGGGGGGGGAGACCACAAATGCCCCCACCATCCACCCCTCTCCCTGTGTCGATCCTACGAGCTGCCTGGAACCACTGGCTGACTCACTTCTTCATTTCTGCAACATTCGCAGCCTTTCCTCTAACTCTCTCTCTCTTGAACACCTCTAAACCTCACTTTTTTTTTTTTTTTTTTTTTTTTTACCGAGACTCAGCTATCTTATCCGAAGCAGCTGACAGCAAACACTTTTCTGTATCCTTGTACTTTATCTATATTCATTTCAAAGCCAAATGTGGCTGTTGTGATCTTGCTCTCGTGTTTCTGAACTTGATTCTTCTGAATTCTCCACTCTCTGGCTTCGGCTGTCCTGTCATTCTCTGACTAAATATATCTGCACTGTTTACTTATCCCCTAATTCGGTAGAAAGGCGACCGGCAGTTCTCATGGACTTAGGTTCGAATCCCGGCTGGGGCAGGGAACAGTTAAAGGATTCGAATTTCTTATAAAGGAGATATGATCTCCCAGATAACCCGCCGACATGTCATAGAAGCACCCCCACTAATAACAGTACACAATTCCTGTATGAGACAGCCCTAGCATGTATTCAATATGGAGGGTGGGTGCTAGCGCCGAATTGGTGACATGTGAAAATGTAGGAGGACTACTGGTCCCTAAGGAGGACTGCTGGCAATTGGGAATAGGCCCTGAAGTCTTTGCCCAGAGTTGGACACGTACTTAAAAAATCTTACTTCTATGATGGAAAACGTTCTCTTCATTTCTCCTTTCTCTGAAATCTCCATTCTAGGAGATATCAATGTTCACTACCACCTTTGTCTCTCCTCTCCTTTCAGTGCAAAGAGAAACCTGTACTGTACACAGGAAAAATCATCTGATAAATTACCAATATGCTGGGAATCGAGCCCGGGACTCTCAGGTGAGAGCCAGGCAGCATACCACTACACCACGACCAGGTAAAAGTTAACCCACGTTGTCACAATCTTGTTACTGAGAGCCAGGCAGCATACCACTACACCACGACCAGGTAAAAGTTAACTTACGTTGTCACAATCTTGTAACCAACGTCCCTCCGCCCCCACTGTGGGCGTCAAGAGGATGAGTTAACCTGAGAGTCCCTGGTTCGATTCCCAGCATAATGGTAATTTATCAGATGATTTTTCCTGTGTACAGTACAGGTTTCTCTCTTCATTCTGACTTGCCGTAAGTGCTTGGGATAGATTAAAAGCATCTACTTGCCCGAGTGCCAGGGGGTTAACTCATCCTCTTGATGCCCACAGTGGGGGGCGGAGGGACGTTGGTTACAAGATTGTGACAACGTAAGTTAATTTTTACCTGGTCGTCGTGTAGTGGTATGCTGCCTGGCTCTCACCTGAGAGTCCCGGGTTCGATTCCCAGCATATTGGTAATTTATCAGATGAGATCTCCTTTCAATGATCCACCTGGTGAACAAGCCTACATCTTTACTATCCTTCATGACCTAGAGCAGCTTGTACAGCCTTGGAGAGAGCTCCAACATACTTGACCTCTTCCTTACAGCTAATCCTTCTGCTTACACTGTTAATCATTTCTTTCTGTTGGGCTCCTCCGATCACAACTTATTACCTTAACCCGTCCTATCACTGTGGTACGGCCTGTGGACCCTACAAAGAAATGTCAACTGTGGCACTTTGGAGCTGTGGATTGGGAGGCCCTCAGGCAGTGCTTCTTTGATTTACCCTGGAATGATTATTGCTTCCATGGCCAAGAGCCATCTGAGTGTGCCTTGCGCATTATGGAGGTTATTTTCTCGGGCTTGGAAGCATACATTCCTTTCTTATATCCTTTGACTAATGCAAGAAAGCCTTGGTTTAATCAGGCTTGTTCTAATGCTGTCTGCAAACAGAAGAGGGCCTATTAATGGTACCAGAGCCAGACCATCCTGAATCACATCTTTTTTTTATGTTTCTGCCCGGAATCTTCGCCCTACTAAAAATAATTTCATCCATACTAAATGCTCTTAACTCTCCATCTCGAATTCTTCCTGCTCCTTCTGGCACTTTGCAAAAAAACTTTCTAACAACTTTACCTCATCATCCTTCCCTTCTGTTTTCTACTCTGATGACTCTGTAGCTATTTCTTCTACTGATAAAGCAGATCTCTTCGCTCAGACTTTCTCCTTTAATTCCACCTTAGACGATTCTGGTGCTGTTCATCCATCACTTTCCCCCTCTGACTTCCTCATGGTTGACATTAAAATTTCTTCAGCTGATGTATTTTCTTTCATAACTGGCCTTAATACTAACAAAGCATATGGGCCTGATGGAGTCCCTCCTATTGTCCTCAACAGCTGTGCTTCTGTGTTTACACCCTGCCTAGGTAAACTCTTTCACCTTTGTCTTTCAACTTGTACCTTTCCATCTTGCTGGAAGTTTGCTGTCATAATGGTGACCGTTCCCAACCCTCTAACTATCGTCCACATGCTTTAACAACCTGTTTCTCAAAAGTTTTCGAGTCGATTCTTAACAGAAATTGTTAAAGCATCTTTCCTATCACAACCTTCTTTTTAATCATTAGTATGGGTTCCATCAGGGATGCTCCACTGGTAATCTTCTCACCTATCATTCAGACTCTTGGTCATCCTCTTTTCTGGACTTTGGCGAAAGCTTTTGCCATTGCACTTGACATATCCGAGGCTTTCAATCGAGTCTGGCATAACTCTTTTAATTTCCAAACTGCCCTCTTACTGTTTCTGTCCTACCTGTGCCTTCATCTACAGCTTCCTTTGTGGTCGATCTATGGCTGGTGTTGTAGATGGCCATCGTTCTTCTCCTAGATCTAACAACAGTGGCTGTCCTATCACCAACTCTCTTCATTTTATTCATCAGTGATCTAATCTGTTCATTTAACCCTCTCCACTCGTATGCTGATGAATCCACCCTTCACCTTTCCATTCGGTTCCCGCAACGTCCATTCCAGCAGTTACTTCAACAAACAAGGGATGAGGCTATTGCACACCTAATGTCTGACTTGGCTCGTATCTTTGACTGGGGTAAAAATAATCTTGTTTTTAATGCATCAAAGACTCAGTTTTTACACCTATCAACCCTACAAACTCTTCTGGAGCAGTACCTACTAATGTTTAATAATATCCAGCTCAAGCCTGCATCATCCTTGAACATGCTTGGGGGTTCATTCACTCGGAATTTATCTTGGAAAGATCATATTACATCTCTTGTAAAATCTGCTTCCAAGAGATTAGGTGTGCTAAGCCGACTCTGTGACTTCTTTATCCCTGCACAGTTGTTGACTTTATACAAGGGTTTTATTTGCCCGTGTGTAGAGTACAACTCTCATGTGTGGGGAGGCTCCTCACATACAACTCTTCTCGATAGGATGGAGTCAAAGGCTTTTAGTCTCATTAACTCTCCTCCTCTTACTGGCTGCCTTCTACCTATGTCTCTTCTCCGTACTGTTGCCTCTTTAACTCCTTTCTATCGCTAATTCCATGGTCACTGCTCTAGCATGGTCACCAATCCTCTGAACTCTTTGATTACATCCCTCCACCTCGACGACGGGTGAATAGCACCCGTCTAACAACAAACTCACATTCCTTTTCTGTCCAGTTCTCTAATGCAAGAGGTAACCATGACTCCCAGTCTTTCATTTATGCAACAGGTCAACTCTGGAACTGTCTCCCTCTCTCTGTATTCAGTCCTTCAAACGCAGTGTGTCCAGGCATCTCGAATTGAACGGATCTTGAATTTGGCTTTCTTTTGTATTTTTTTCTTTTTCTTGGAAGGAACTCTTTTACGGTCTCCTAGCCTTTGGTTCCTTTTTCCTCGAATATATATATATATATATATATATATATATATATATATATATATATATATATATATATATATATATATATATATATATATATATATATATATATATATATATATATATATATATATATATATATAAAATTTCTCCTGAAATTATACAAGGTCATTAAATAAGATTAAAGTGGATGACATAATTCTTCTTTGACTTCTTTCATCATTTTTGCTTATATATCTTCCAGACCTGACGATTTTTGAGGTTTTAATTTATTAATTCCTTTCAACACGTCCTCCTTAGTAATGGTTATTTTACTAAGAATATTTTCCGTATTGTCATCGTTAATATTTGCTGCTTGAGGGACCATGTCTAGATTTTCTTTGATAAATACTGATATGATATAATAATTCATTTTGGAGCACATTTCTTTGTCTTCAGGGTATTGTCACCTCATTCTGTTCTGAGAGGTCCTATCCTTTCTTTATTTCTCGTACGGTAAATTTGACAAAAACCTTTGGGGTTTTCTTTCGATTCACTAGCAACCTTAATTTCATAACTTCTCTTTGCTTTCCGTATCTCCCTCTTTACTTATCTATTAAACATCGCTTACCGGTTACGTAAGTGTTCCTCTCCGCGTTTTATTTTTCTATATATTCCTCTCCTTTGGCTATGAGAGATTTTAATTTGTTGTTTAACCATTTTAGGTCTGAATTATTCGTTCTAAACGGTTTTGAAGGGATATATCTATCTTGGCCTCTCTGTATTATATTTACTAATTATATTTCTCACTGGCCAAACGGCTGCTTGGTAGTGGACCAGAGTTAATCCCCGTCACCTGAACTACACTTCCACCTTTTCTACAGACCTGGCGCATATTCCCACCCGTTTCCTTCCCCTCACTTATGACGTGTGGTTCCACACTGACCTGGTTCTCCCTAAAGTAGCTGGTCTCCATATGGAATACCGTTCTAAAATAAGCTCTTAATCCATGAAAATCTGGACGGAAATCAGGAACGGTGAAGGGATTTTCAGTAGAACAGACATACCAAATAAAAATGAACCTAATTTCTTAATGATCGCTATTACCAAGTCGTCCACCAATATCTATATTAGTAATGACGTTTTCTTTATTAGCAAAAACCAAATCTAGTATATTATTACCTCTGGTGGGCTCCCTGATACATTGATAAAGGAAATTATCCTGTACTACCTCTAGAAATTCCTCTGATTCCTCATCCCCTGTCTGATTTCGCCAATCTATCTTTGGCAGATTAAGATCCCCTAAAATTATTACTACGCTGGACTGTGATGCTTGCCTAATTTCCTCCCAGAGGTATTTACTATCTGTTCTACTTGATTTTGGAGATCTGTAACTAGCTCCTAAGACTAATTTCTGCCTATTGTTACTAATTTCAACCCAGACACTTTCCGTGTCCCTATTTACTTCGATGTCTGCTTTATTGTAACAGTTTAATGAATCCTTTACATAAATAACTACCCTGCCCCCCTTTCTTCCCAGACGGTTTTGCACAAAAATATTAAAGCCCTTTATCTTATACTCTGCAAAAAATTCTCGACGGTCTGTATTCATCCAAGTTTGACTAATAACGGCTATGACGATTTTCTCTGTTCAAATTAAAGCCCTCAGTTCATCCATTTTATCATGTAAACTCCTGCTGTTTCTCTAGTCTTCTCACCTATCATTCAGATTCCTGGCCATCCTCCTTTCGGGACTTTGGCGAAAGCTTTGCCATTGCACTTGACATCTGAAAGGCTTTCAATCGAGTCTGGCATAAATCTTCATTTTCCAAACAGCCCTCTTATGGTTTCTATCCATTTATCTGTGCCTTCATCTATAGCTTCCTTTCCGGTCGTTCTATAGCTGCTGTTGTAGACGGCCATCGTTCTTCTCCTAGATCTGTCAACAGTGGTGTTCCTCAGGGATCTGTCCTATCACCAACTCCCTTCCTTATATTCATCAATGATCTTCTAAGCCGTACATCTAACCCTATCCACCCGTACGCTGATGATTCCACCCATCATCTTTCAATTCGGTTCCTGCAATGTCTATCTCAGCAGTTTCTTCAACAAACAAGGGATGAGGCTATGGCACACCTAATGTCTGACTTGGCTTGTATCTCTGACTGGGATAAAAATAAACTTGTTGTTTTTTAATGCATCAAAGACTCAGTTTTTACACTCATCAATCAGTCAAAACCTTCACAGGAGTACCCACCAATGTTTAATAATATCCAGGTCATTCCTGCATCATCCTTGAACATGCTTGGGGTTTCATTCACACGGGACTTATTTTGGAAAGATCATACTGCATCTCTTGTAAAACCTCCTTCCAAGACTTTGGGTGTGCTAAGCCGACTCCATGCCTTCTTTACTCCTGCACAGTTGTTGACTTTGTACACGGGTTTCATTCGCCACTGTTTAGAGTACAATTATCATGTGTGGGGAGGCTCTCCACATACAGCTCTTCTCAATAGGGTGGAGTCAAAGGCTTTTAGTCTCATTAACCCGAGGCGTCCCGTCGACGTTCTTTAATGCCCACATGTTTTGCCACTGCCAATCCCTTCGACGTACATAAATGCGAATCAATTGCAAGATCCCTCATTTGCACAATTTTCAATTTTTTCCAGTGATTTTTTATACGTATACACGTGACACCTTCCTCTACAAGATGCCAGGCAGAGACAATGCCTTACTCAGCATGACCTCCTACCCCCCCGGCATGCCATTGTCTCAGCAATTCACCTGTTATCAGTGACCTGGCCAGTAAAGCCATGTCATGCCACTGTACGAAATTCAGAGCCAGAGTGATACCCCAATCAATGACAACGTGGAGGACAAACTTTACATATCATTAGATGAAGAAAGAGTCAGAAATGATGATCAGGTAATGTGGCAAAAAAAGGTCAGGTATGGTGATGAGTTGGTGAGTGAAACAATGCTTATAATGCCTACCCGGTATATTACTGCTTGAAAACCAATATACTCTCGTACTACATATAAATTCGTACCAAGCAAATAAATAAATACCGTTTATGAGTTGTGTGAAATAGTTATCCTCCCATAGAACTCATTTTCTTTGGTGCCAGGCTGTTAGAAAACCCAGTAAGTTAAGGAGGTACTCCTACCTGTATCGAGTATTTTAAACCTCAGGTGAGCGAGTTCTCTATGAATTTTCGATGTTTCTCACCAAAAGCAGAGGTTTGAGCAAAAAAAAAAAAAAAAATCCAAAAATGGTCGGGATTGGGGGGAGTCAGCGGTGGAAAAGTGGTCGGGATGGGGCGGGTTAATTCTCCTCCTCTTACTGGCCCCCTTCAAACACTGTCTCATCGTCGCACTGTTGCATCTTTATCTCTTTTCTATCGCTACTTCAATGGTCACTGCTCCTCTGAACTGTCTGCTTGCATCCCTCCACCTCTACGACGGACACATAGCAACCGTCTAGCAAGAAACTCTCATCCCTTTGCTGTCCAACTCTCTAATGCAAGAGTTAACCTTTACTCTAAGTCCTTCAATTATGCAATAGGTCAACTCTGGAACTGTGTCCCTCTGTCTGTATTTCCTACTTCCCATGATCTCCAGTCTTTCAAACACAGTGTGTCTAGGCATCTCGAAATGAATGGATCTTGACTTTGGCTCTCTTTTGTATTGTTTTTGTTTCTTTCTTGGAAGGAACGTTAATGCGGGCTCAGCCTTTGATTCCTTCTTCCTCGGATAAATAAATAAATATGTATATATATATATATATATATATATATTATGCGAAGAAAAGGCAACCAAAGGCCGCGAGCACTCAATTATTGTTCCTTCCAAGAGAAAAACAAAATACAAGAAGAAGCAAATTCAAGATCCGATCATTTTGAGATGCATGGACACACTGTGTTTGAAAGACAGGAGATCATAGGAAAAAGGAAACACAGACAGAGGGAGACAGGTCCAGAGTTGACCTATTGCATAAATGAAGGACTGAGAGTAACGGTTAACTCTTGCATTAGAGAGTTGGATAGAAAAGGGATTAGAGTTTACTGCTAGACGGGTGCTACACACCCGTCGTAGAGGTGGAGGAATACATGCAGACAGTTCAGGGGAGCAGTGACCATTGAAGTAGCGATAGATAAGGGCTAAAGATGCAACAGTGCAATGAAGAGACAGATGTTGAAGGGAGTCAGTAAGAGGAGACTTAATGAGATGAAAAGCCTGTGATTCCATCCTATTGAGAAGAGCTGTATGTGGAGAGCCTCCCCACACATGAGCGTTGTACTCCACACAGGGACGGATAAAGTCCCTGTATAGAGTCAGCAATTGTGCACGGGTAAAGAAGGTACAGAGTCTGCTTAGCACACATAATCTCTTGGAAGCAGATTTTATAAGAGACATAATATGATCTTTCCAAGGTAAGTCCCGAGTAAATGAAACCCCAGGCATGTTCAAGGATAATGCAGGATTAAACTGAATATTATTAAACATTAATGGGTATACCTGTGGAAGATGTTGTTGGGTTGACAGGTGTAAAAATTAAGTCTTTGATGCATTAAAAACAACCAGATTATTTTTACCCCAGTCTGAGATACGACCCAAGTCAGACATTAGGATTACCATGGCCTCATCCCATGTTTGTTGAAGTAACTGCTGAGATGGAAGTTGAGGGAACCGAATGGAAAGATGAAGGGTGGAGTCATCAGTGTATGAGTGTATAGGATTAGATGTACAGCATAGGAGGTCATTGATTAATAAAAGGAGAAGGGTTGGTGATAGGACAGAGCCCTGAGAAACACCATTGTTGATAGATATAGGAGAAGAACGATGGCCGTCTACAACAGCGGCTATAGAATGACCAGAAAGCAAGCTAGAGATGAAGGCACAAATAGAAGGATTGAAACCGTAAGAGGGCAGTTTGGAAATAAAAGATTTATGCCTTGGAGATGTGAAGTGCAAAGGCAAAGCTTTCACCAAAGTCCCGAAAGGAGGATGACCAGGAGTCTGAAAGGTAGGCGAGAAGATCGCCAGTGGAGCATCCCTCACGGAACTCATACTGATGATCAGAAAGAAGGTTGTGATAGGAAGTATGCTTTAAGTTTTTTCTGTTAAGAATTTATTTGAAATCTTTTGTGATAAAGGATGTTAAAGCAATTGGACGATAGTTAGTGGGCTGGGAATGGTCACCCTTCTTTGGGACTGGCTGAATGAGAGCAAACTTCCAGCAAGAAGGAAAGGTACAAGTTGATAGACAAAGGTGAAAGAGTTTGCCCAGGCAGGGTGTAAGCACAGAAGAACGGTTCTTGAGAACAACAGGAGGGACTCCATCAGGCCCATATACATTATTAGTACTGAGGCCTGTCATGGCAGAAAATACATCAGCTGAAGAAATTTTACTGCCAGCCATGAGGAAGTCTTAGGGGGAAATGATGGAGAAACAGCACCGGAATCGTCTAAGGTGGAATTGGAGGAGCAAGTCTGAGCGAAGAGATCTGTTTTATCAGTAGAAGAAATAGCTACACAGCCATCAGAGTAGAAAAGGGGAGGGGAGGGTGATGAGGTAAAGTTGTAAGAAAGGTTTTTGGCAAGGTACTAGAAGGAGCAGGAAGAATTCGAGTTGGAGAGTTGAGGGCATTTAGTACGGATGAAACTATTTTTAGCAGAGCGAAGAACAGAGTTAGCACGATTCCGGGCAGAAACGTATAAAAGATGTAATTCAAGGGTAGGTTGCCTCCGGTACCTTTTATAGGCCCTCTCCTTGTTGTGGACAGCATTAGAACAAGCGTGATTAAACCAAGGCTTTCTTCCATTAGTCTAAGGATAATGATAAAGGAATGTATGCTTTCATGCCTGAGAGAATATCCTCCGTAATGCGCGAGACACACTGAGATGGCTCCCGGCCATGGAAGCAATAATCATTCCAGGGAAAATCAAAGAAGTACTGCCTGAGGGCCTCCCAATCCACAGCTCCAAAGTGCCACAGACGATATATCTTTGGAGGGTCCACAGGCTGTACCAGAGCGATAGGACAGGTTAAGGTGATAAGGTTGTGATCGGAGGAGCCCAACAGAGAGAAAAGATTAACAACGTAAGGAGAAGGATTGGTTGAACGGAAGAGGTCAAGTATGTTGGAGCTCTCTCCAAGGCGGTCAGGGATACGGGTATGATGCTGTACAAGGTGCTCTAGGTCATTAAGTATAGAAAAGGTGTAGGCTTGTTCACCAGGTGGATTAGTGAAAGGAGAGCAGAGCCAAAGGTAGTGGAGAACATTGAAATCTCCATGGATGGAGATTTCACAGAAATGAGAAATGGATAGAATGTGTTCCATCAAAGAAGTAAGATAGTCAAAGAATTTTTGATAGTCAGTAGAATTAGGAGATAAGTAAACAGCGCAGATATATTTAGTCAGAAAATGACAGGAAAGCTGAAGCCAGAGTGTAGAGAATTCAGAAGAATCGAGTTCAGGAACACAAGAGCAAGATAAGTCGTTGCGTATATACACACAACAGCCACCTTTGGCTTTGAAATGAGTATAGAGAAAGTAGGAGGATACAGAAAAGGGTTTGCTGTCAGTTGCCTCAGACAGCTGAGTCTCAGTTAGAAATGAAGGTGAGGTTCAGAGAAGGAGAGGTGGTGTTGCAGAAATGAAGAAGAGAGTCGGACAGTGGTTCCAGGCAGCTCGGGTTGTCACCGGGAGAGGGCGGAAAGCGGGGGCATTTATGGTTCCCCCTCCTGGGGACTGCGAGGCCACGTGTTGAGCGCCATGATTTTCTTGCAATATATATGTATATATATATTTATACCTCGGCTGCTTCCCCTAAGGAAAGGGAGGTAGCCGAGACAGAACGAGACACTCCCCATTTACTCATCCATTCAAACACATTCATTTGCATCTTAACCCCAAAGGGGAGAAGGGACAGATCCTCACCGCACCCCACCGCACTAGGGTCAACAGCACAGTGCAATCAGTGACATCCGCAGCAGGGCCCGACAGCAGAGCTAGTTTACCCCTGCCACATCATAATAGACCCATCCCCTTACCCACACCTGATCTGACTAACTAATCAGACCAAATGCGGGAGAATATCCCCTCAGGGCTGCTTCATCATTTATTCATTCACAATATCTCTCCATTTATTTCTGTCAGGCACAGCCACTATTCCTTGCTCAACAGACATCCCTCTTGCAACCAGTGCTCTCTTCACACTGTCTATCCATCCTTTTCGTGATCTCCCTCTCAGCCTTGCACCTCTCACATCAGATCTAGTTATCTTTTTCACCAATCGCTCATTATCCATTCTCCCCATATGCCCAAACCATCGCAACACCCTCTGCTCAACTCTACCACCCATCTCCCGAATACTCCAGTTCTCCTTCGCACTTCATCATTTCACACTCGATCCATACGTGTCACTCCACACATACTCCTCAGACACCTCATCTCCATTACTTTCAAACTTTTCCTCTCTGCTACACCCATATTCCATGTTTCAGCCCCATATAACGCAGTCGGTACCACAACACCCTCATACAGCCTTCTCTTTACATCCATTCTAAGCGAACGACATCTAAACACTTTTTTTATTCCTCGTAGCACCTTACCTACTTCATCCATTCTAAACTTCACTTCTGCATCTATTCTTCCATCCACAGCAACATGTGACCCTAAATATTTAAAACACTCTACCTCCTCAAGCAACTCACCATTCAAAACTATATTCATCCTCCTACCATCTACCAACCTCGTACACCTCATCACTTTACTCTTATTCCCATTTACTTTCAATTTCCTCCTTTCACACACCCTTCCAAACTCCTCTACCAAGTGTCTCAATCTCTCCTCTGAATCAGCCACCAGTGCAGTCTCATCTGCAAACAGGAGCTTCTACAGATTCCACTCTCCACCATCAACATTCACCAGACTCAGACCTCCACCTAAAACTCTTGCATTCACCTCCCTTACAACACCATCCATATAAATATTAAACAATCAAGGCGACATCACACATCCCTGCCGCAGCCCCACTCTCACGGGAAACCAATCACACACAGCATTTCCCACTCTTACACACGCTGTACTTTTTACATAAAAACTTTTCACCCATTTTAGTAACCAACCATCAATTCCATACAATCTTAAAACAGTCCACAAGACTCCCTATCAGTTCTCTCATTCACTTTCTCTAAATCCATGAATGCCCAAAACACATCCTTGCCTTTCGCTAAATACTTTTCACACACTTGTCTCACAGCGAACACCTGATCCATGCATCCCCTCCCACTCCTAAAGCCACACTGCTCATTACCAATCACTCCCTCTGTAACCTCTCTAACTCTCATAATTAACACTCTTCTATACACCTTACCCACAACACTCAAAAAACTTATACCCCTAAGGCTAGTACTTTCATACTTATCACCCTTGCCTTTATACAACGGGACCACACAAGCACTTGCCCAGTCAAGTGGCACCATACTTTTCGCAAAGCAGACATTCAACAATCTTACTAACCAGTCAGCAATAGTCACTTCACCACCATTCAGGCATTCTACAGCACACCCATCCATACCTGCAGCTTTCCCTGTTTTCATCTCTTTTACTGCCTTCTCCACTTCCCCCTTCATGATCAAAGAATCATTCAAGTCTCCCAACACATTTATTCCTTGCACCCGTCCATCCGCCACAATCTCAGCCACCCTTTCCTCCTCTGCATTTAACAATCTTTCAAAATACTCCACCCATCTCTTCCTTACTGCATTCATCTCAATTAATATCCTTCCATCCTCTGCTTTTACTCGCTCTTCCTTCCCAGACTCTCCCTTTCGCACCCTTTTAACCTCCTTCCAGAACATTCTCTTATTCTGTAGAAAATTCTCAGTCAGCCACTTACCCCACTTATCATCTGCTGCCACTTTAGCATCAAGCACAGTCCTTCTCGCCCTATTCCTCTTTTCCTTATTCCTCTCATATGACACCTCAATCTTCCTCTGCAGCCACACTTCATATGCACGTCTCTTCTGAGCAACAACCGTACTTACTTGCTCGCACCACTATTCACTTCCTTTTCTTACACCACCACCCACACGTCGCACTCCACACACCTTATTTGCATGCCCCACCACAGCTCTCTTAAACAACTGCCATTCCTCCTCCACACTGCCATTTTCCTGATCTTTCACTGCGTTCCACTCATCTTTTAATTTTTCCTGATGCTCTATCATTTTCTCTCTTTTGTCCAAATCACTCACTTTCAACACCTCCCTGCCACACCTAACCCTCCTACCTCTCACTCATCTCTTACCTACTCTTAACTTTCCCTCCACCAGGTACTGGTCAGACATACCTCCACCCTCACCTCTCAGAACTCTCACATCCAGCAATCTTCCTATTACATTCCTAGACACAGCCACATAGTCCATCAATGCTTTATCAACAACCATTCCACCCTCCTGTCTCGCCCATGTATACTTATAAATATCTTTCTTCTCAAACAGTGTACTTCCAATCACCATCTCTCGCTCAACACACATCCCTACCATTCGTTCCCCATTTTCATTTCTTCCAGGCACACCATGCATACCAATTACACCTTCAACTGGTACATTTCCCACTCTAGCATTCACATCTCCCATCATTACCACATTCACATTCGCTCCAAAACTCTGCAGACACTCATCAACATCATTCCAGAAACTCTTCCTCTCTTTCTCATTCCTTTCACTACTAGGCCCATATGCACTCACAAACACCCACAACTCACGTTCAAATTTCGCTTTCACCCGCATCAGTCTCGATGACACCTCCTTCCATTCAATCACACACTGCTGTACTTCCGGACTCACTAACAAGGCCACACCTTCTCTTGCCCTCCCTCTATCAACACCTGACAATCTTCCATTCACACTTCCAAAAATAGACTCACCCTTCCCTTTTGTCTTCGTTTCACTCAGAGCTAACACATCCAACTTTCTTCTCACAAACATTCTCCCAATCTTCTCCCTTTTAGCCTCAATCGTACTACATCCACTCACATTCATAGACCCAATCTTCAGGGTACGGGGATAACTCAATCCCCCATCCCTTTTTCTGGCCTGTCTCTTTTTAGGATATATATATATATATATATATATATATATATATATATATATATATATATATATATATATATATATATATATATATATATATATATATATATGTGTGTGTGTGTGTGTGTGTAAAATCATCATCATCATCATCACCATCCGGACCTCCTTTCCCACCCAAGGGCAGGGTGAGGAGTAGCCAAGTCCAGACAGCCCAAATTTGCCCAATCCAATAGGCCAAACTTCCATTCACTCATCATTCAATTCACCGGATCCTGGCTTTATTGGATACGTCAAAAACATTCAACACGTTCTGTAGCTTCACATAAACCTGTCCAATTGAGTCAGTCTAGACGCTGCCATGTTAAAAAGGGGTGCCGAAATCCCTGATCATGCACTTTTCCTCACAACATTCATGCAGCCAGCTCGATCTCTTGTCAGTTCAGTAGCCTCACCGACTTCCAAACCTCTCTTCCTCACACACTCATCCAGCATATCTCTCCACTTTCTCCTTGGCCTGCCTGGTCTCCTTCCTGCTTCAAATTCGCTTAGATATACCTTTTCCACCATTCTATTGTTATCCATTCTCTCCACATGACCATACCATCTCAATACATTCTCCTCGATTCTTGTGTCCACCGACTTCCACACTCCACACCTTCCACGAATCACATTATTTCGTATCCTATCCACCCTCTGTACTCCACATACATTCCTCAGCAGTCCCATCTCTACTGCTCTTACTCTTCACTTTTCATTTTCATGCCAAACCATAGTCTCACATACAAATGTTAAAGTTGACACTAACACTCCCTCATATAACTCTCGTCCAGCTGCAACATTCAAGTCTCTGTTTCTTATCAAGGCCTTCATTCCTTGTGCCACTCTACTTTCAACTTTTTTTGCTCATTTTCCTCTCTTTTCTATCACTGTACCCAGGTAATTGAACTCTCAGCAATTCCAGTGTCTCTCCATTCACTGTGACATCACACTGGGAGTCACCTTCTCTCAATAACCATCACATTTCTCTTTTCTCCATTTACTCTCAAGGCACGACGCTCGCAGACATCAGCAAAACTCTGCCCTAGGCTAACAAGTCCTTGTCCGGTACTTGCAAGGAGTACTGAATCATCAGCATACAACAAATTTGAGATATTTCATCTATCAACATTCATTACCAAAGCCATCCCTCTCTCCATTACTCGTGTTTTCAATTCTCTCATCACTCCATCCATAATATATATTGAATAACCATGTGGACATCACACAACCTAGTCGCACGCCCACACCGATCGTGAACCATTCACTTGGATGCCCTTTAACCCTTACATATGCTTCGCTACCATCATAAAAACTCTTGACGGCAACTAGCAGCTTACCATCTACACCATACATGCGCAAAACTTTCCACAGTCCCTCTCTGTCTACACTGTCGTATACTTTTTCCAGATCCATGAATGCCACAAACACCTTATGGTCCTTCTCCCAAGCCTTCTCTGCTATCTGTCTCACTGCAAATACTTGATCCACACATCCTCTGCCACTCCTAAAACCACCCTGTTCATCACTCACTAGGACTTCTCATATCTCTCTTACTTTCTCTATAATAATTCTTCTGTATACCTTCCCTACCACACTCAATAAACTTATGCCACGATAATTCTTGCTCTCATATCGCTCACCTTTATTTTTTTGTACAGGGGTACAATCACAGCCTTTTTCCACTCCGCAGGCAGTTTCACTCATCCATGCCTTCTTACATATTATCTTTAACAAGCACTTCATTCCACTATCTCCACTACATTTAAGCATCTCTGCATACACCTCATCAACCCCAGCTGCTTTCCCATCTTTCAGTCGCTTCACAGCGCTCTTCACCTGTGCGAGTGTCACGTCTGCTGGCACTGCATTCCTTCTCTGCACACCCCCAAAACCAATCATGTTTACAGCCGCTCTACTCTCTCTATTCCCATTCATCAGGCTTTCAAAATATTCTTTCCATCTGGTCCTTACTTCACCTCCATGGGTCAATAATATACCACCTGCATCCTTCACACCATCACATTTCTTTCCACTTTCACTTGTACATTTCTGCACATCTTTCCAGAATAACTTCCTATATTCAAAGTAGTTTGCATTCATTCTTCTTCCCAGATCATCATTTACCTCCTTCTTTTTCCTCTTCACTAATCTCTTTACATGCTTCTTGCTCTAAATATACTCAGTTCTTATTTCAACTGAACCCCTATGCTGGACCCACTTTAGCCACTTCTTCCTCTTTTCCTCCACTGCTCTCTTAACCTCCTCATCCCACAATACCATACCGTTCCTTTTTGTTGATACTCTTGCCACACCACACCTCTTTAGCATTCCTAACTAAGCAATCCATATATGCATCCCACAGGCTCTCCAGATCCATTTCATTCCAGTTCAGTGATTCTAACTCCTCCTCTTCTTTGGTACTGAAATCATCTGTCATTTCTTTGATTCTCAGTTTCTCAACTTTCAGTCTTTCTACCTGACTGCTCCTCTCTCACTTGATCCACCTTACTCCTCTCAGCTTGATCTTGCATACCTCAATCGTATGATCTGACAGACCTCCACATCATCCTCTCACGGCCCTCGTATCAGCAACCATTTCCATCATCGATCTCTCTACGAGCACGTAATTAGTCAGGCTTCTTTCAACATGATCCCCATTTCCATTATACCGTGTATAGTTAGGTGCAGCTTTGTGTTTGAAATACAAGTCACAAATGCACAACCTCCTCTCCTGACAGATATCCTTTAGTCGCTTCCCATTATCATTTTCTCATGATACTCTAAAACAACCCCTTATGCCATCCTCAGGACCAGTACCCACTATTCCATTCATATCCCCCATTACGATCACTTTACAGCTCCTGGATATTTCTCCCACTACTTCATCCAGATCATCCTTAAACCTGTCTTTCTCTCTCCTATCATCACACGGTGCATACGCTACAATCAACACCACTTTCACCTTCTCAAAAATGAACTTGACATACATACACCTCAAGCTGACACATTTGTAGTCTCTCATTCCACTCTGTCTCACCTCATTCATCAACAAAGCAACTCGTTCCTAGCATCTTCCTTGCCCATTCATTCCCAATCTTACACATTTCACATATGAATAAATAAATAAATAAATAGAGAGAGAGAGAGAGAGAGAGAGAGAGAGAGAGAGAGATATTATTTAGATATCTATATATATATATCTACATCTTTATCTATCTATCTATCTATCTATATCTATCTATCTATATCTATCCATCTATCCATCTATCTATCTATCTATATATATATATATATATGTATGTTTATCTCTGTCACTGTCTCTGTCTCTGTCTGTCTGTCTGTCAGTCTCTCTCTCTCTTCATATATATATATATATATATATATATATATATATATATATTATATAGTTCATTTTTGGTTCAGTCGGGAAGAGGATCGTGGATAAATGATCCGTTGCTGGAACTGGCCCGTGAAGTATTAGGTTTTAGGGTAATTAGTCCTAAATGCGAACGTAAGTTTATAATATAATAAAGATAGATCCCGATGGCAAATGATTTTTATGAAGACTTTCCACAACCCTGTGGAAAGTTAAATTTTTCTAGTGATTATTATTATTATTATCATTTTAGTAGAAAGTCGATATTTCAAATTCTGTTTGGGCTGGAGTTTTGTAGCTTCGTCAACTTAGTGAGCCTTCCACTTTTTTTTTTACCAAAAACGGCGGCAATCCGTCAACCGGTTTTCCGGATTTTACCCCGAACACAGAAAAGTGATTCAGCCATCCTATCTCAAGAACCGCTTAAGCTAGGAAGCTATAATTTTACTGAAACATAGACTGAAGGCAGTCACAGTACAGGAAGAAATATGGTGCAACATGGTTGATTATTCTCTGAGATCGGCTGAGTTAAAAAAAAAAAAAAAACGAGCTCTTCCCTATATTCTGCATGCCACCTGATTTTCTATGAAGGATTTAAGGTACAGCCACCAAACTTGGTCGACTAATTGACTATAATGCCTAAGGTGACATGCACAATATCAGTGATCTTGGCTTCAAGGTCCCCTTGTAGCTCGGCTTCTAGTAGGTAATGGCTATGGAAAAATTTGCTTTATCAAAATATTCTTTGGAAAATGTTGCCATGTTATAGTTATTATTATTATCATTATTATTACGTTTAAGTAACTGGGTGGTGTGATGAGTAAGGATGGAAGTTTTGAGGGTGAAGTGCTTGAAAGGGTGAAACAGGGAAGAATGGTTGCTGGTTCCTTGAAAACAGTGGTAAGAAACAGGGAAATGAGCATGGACGTGAAAAAGCTACTACATGACAGTATTGTGATACCAACTGTAACGTATGGAAGTGAAGCTTGGACCTTGTTGGATGGACAGAAATCAAGAATGAGAGCAGTGCAAATGAGTTATTTGAGAGGAGCAGGCAGAGTCACAGGGAGAGACAGACTGACAAATGAGGAAATGAAAAACGCGTTGTGCTGTGGATGTGGATGTGATTGGAAGCTTTAGGAGAAACACACTGACGTGGTTTGGACATGTGGAGAGGATGGGGAGCGAGAGACTGACGAGGAGAGTGAATGTGAGTGAGGTGGAGGGGGGAGAGGGAGGGGGAGGTCAAGGATGAGATGGAGGGATGGAGAGGTATATGAGAGAGGGGGGTGTGAGCTGGAAGAAGGGCAATGAAATGGCAGGGGACAGGGCAACATGGAGGCGATTTGTTTGTGGCCACCCCTACGAGACTAAGGTGTCTGGCAATAGATAGGTAGATAGATCATCATTATTATTTATAATAATAATAATAATAATAATAATAATGATAATAATAATAATAATAATAATAATAATAATAATAATAATAATAATAATAATGAATAATAATAATAACAATAATAATAATAATAATAATAGTAATAATAATAATAATAATAATTATTATTATTATTGGAATTAGTATTAGTATTAATATTACTATTACCATTACTATTATTCTATGGAAAGGAAACTGACCTATGGGAATATAGGTCTCCTGTGGAAACTTAATTAGTTGAGGAATTTCACCCCTGAAGGAAGAAAAGTCCATGACGAACATTAGTCCAGATACTGATCTGGCATAAGGGAAACATAAGTTCAGGGGGAGGTGTAAGTACCATGTAGATAATGGGTTAGTGGCAAAAAATGGTGTGGGTAAGAGGCAGATAACTGGACCATGAGGGAAAAAAAAAAACTTCTGAGGAAACAGGCCAGTGGGGGAAAAGGATCCAATGAATAGTCTCACAAGGGATATTATGTACATGTTGGTTGAGTCCAAGAAGGTTTAGTATGAGACCGACTCATATGTGAGTGAAAATTACCTGATTATCATGGAGGAATTACCATACATGCAAATAGGTATATGTGTGCACTGAATGTGTGCGTGTGTATTTTAAGTAACTATACCTGCAAGAGGTGTAAGCAGAGAAAGCCTTGCATCACATGCAGCGTCAAAGATGACCAGCAGCAGACCAAGCTTCATCATCCTTTGGGCCAATATCTGTGAGGGCAATCAGCCTTTTAGCAACTTGGAAAGTTCATGTATCTGTCATGCAATACTCCTTCCCTCATCAGTAGAGAGGGGTCTGGAGCCAGGATACTAAGTGCAGGCATTTAAGGCAAGGGTGACAAACCTCGTTAAGCCCGAGAGGCATCGTTTGAGCAATGATCCCGAAACAACCCTCAGACTGAAACCCTTATGGTTCTTGTACAAAACCCAATAGACCAGAAAGCATCGATTTGGTTAAATAGTTACCACCCATCATGGTATATGTTTCCCTAGATCAGAAGTAACCATTTGGCTTGTCACTTGGGTAGAGTCACCAAAAAGATGTATTGCATGGAGGAAATGGATGGTGGCCATGCCCACCTACCATATAGTTTGTAAAAAATATATATCGCATTGGAAGTGTAATAAGAAATATTTCAAAGGGCCCCCAAATGTATATTAGTGTAAAGGTTCATATCCATGTAATGCACTTCTACAATAAATTAATAATTGCATTTTCTTCTTTTTTCTTCTAGTTGTTGTCACTTCTATAAATACTGGCTTTGAAGCCGAAGACGAAATCCCTATTTATGCCAAGGAGGATGTTCGCAAAAACACTGACAAAACCAACAAAAGCATGTACAATCCCCTCCATACTCTTATCCTCTTACCCCATCTCTGTCCTTTGTTTGCTCAGTGCAGGTGTATGACAAAACAGATCACTGTCATAACACCAGATAACCTTTGGGAAGGATGTGAAGTGGGGTGGGTAATCATGATAAACGTGAACACCCCCCTTGCCCCTGACACAAAGAACCTTTTCACATTCATCTTCAAAGCTGGTGTTATGAGAAGGCTGGGGAGTTTGCATTTAGTTACAGTAGCTCCATACCAAAAGGATGGAAAGAGGTAATAAAACAACATAGTTTCCTTTTTGTAAAGTTTAATGCTTGAGGGGAACATATACACTGAGGATCACGGACTATAGCTCGCAGGCTAGGTATAGCATTGCTCATTTCATCTGACATGTTCACTGTATTTTTTTTTTCACCGTTTCCCTTTTTTTTATGTGGACAACGTGTGTAAGAGATAAATTTTTCAGTGCCTGATTTGACACAAGGCATGTGCGTGGTTAGGGGTCAAAGGGCCATGTCATCATATTGATGGATCGCATAGCACACAAGAGACATACAGTTGCCACAAATTAATTTTCACCTTTTCGCATATCAAGCGTTTTTTTTTTTTTTTTCACTGTAATTCGTTTGCACTGATTTAATTGTTTTTTCTTTGTCTCCCAAGATTACAAACAAACCAGAGAAATTATCTTGTGATAGAGAGCACAAGGGAGCTGTACCGCACTCCCTCTGGTGATGACTGGACGCCTGCTGCCCTCCTTATCCAGTGGTGAGTTGAAGCACATTGCACAGGCGTCTCCTAACTGGTATGGAGTAGCATGACAGCAAGAGAAAGCGTAAGCGTCATTTCCGTGAGGGTATGGAGCGCAGTGTTATTTCTATTGGTTATTGCTTGGGAAGACGCTTACTTCTGTGCATGGGGGATCCCCCAGGGCGTGATTTATGTATGTTATAATGAAGGACGATGCTGAACTTCACTGGCCACCTCTCTGTGTAAGTGAGAGTGAGTGTGTTATGAAGAAATGCCAGGGATGCTGCAATTCCCTGAAGGCTGTGTGTTCACGGATCATTTACCAAGTCTGCTTCTGCTATTATTTCACGGGTGATAGTAGAGTCTACTAGTACACTCTCTGCTAAGCATAGAGTGCCCTCACTGAAAAAGGGGGCACCCGAATCTGCACAGAACAATGTCTCTCTCGAGTCTGCGCCTACTGAAACTTCCAGGCACTGCTTAAGCACTGCTACTGGGAATAGATGATGGTGGACAGTATGTATCCTACAAGCTGGGATTGTGAAAGGAGCAAGCCTGAAGTCTTCTTTCTCGTTTTTTGCAAGCGTCCTTGGAGATAGCACTAGGGACACCGCCAAGCCATCCTGTGCAAAAATAGTGCATCCTGGGAACAGTATAAATTAAGACAGTCCCCACCCTGCCTTTCGTCTGCACCAAACTCGATAGAAACTAGAAAGCAACAGAGCACATACTTAACCACTGCCATTGCCATTAAAAAGGATCCGGATCCGGATCCGTGGATATAGGATCCGGATCCGAATCCACCACAAAGTTTAATCAGTTCTTTCTTGGCATGGCCCACTTTTCCACAAATTTCACTGAAAATCATTGAAAACTTTTGGAGATGTTGTGCGGGATACTCCGGATTCGGCCGCCCCTAATTCCACAATTTCTTCCTTGGCCAATGGCCCACCCTTTCACTAAATTTCACCATAATCCGTTCACAAGTTTCTGAGTAATCCCGGAGCCAGAGCCGTGGATACAGGATCTGGATACGACCCCAAATTTAATCAAATCTTTCTTGGTCCTTGGCGTACCTTTCCACAAAATTTCGTTGAAATTCATTGAGAACTTTGGAGGATTTTGTAAGGGATACTCTGGCTCTGTATCTATCCAAAAATTTAATCATGTAATCTTTCGCCCATGGCACACACTTCCACAATATTTCGTCAAAATCTATTCATAACTTTTAGAATAATCCTGCTAACAGACAGGCAGACAGACAGACAAACAAACAAACCAATGCAGGGTAAAACATAATCTCCTTGGTGGAGGTTATGATGGGACTTGGGACTCTGCCATTAAAGGGCCTCTCTATTCCGCTCAGAAACCGAGGAAAGCAGTCCAGAGGGATTGGTGGAGGAGGCCCACAATATTCAGAGTATATCCTCCACGATATTCGGCAGAGGACAGAACCCACTAGAGAAATATCATGCATAAAAAAATCAATGTTGCTCGGAGCTTCTCTGTTAGGGGTTGGTGAGGCACTCTGTCCCCAGAGGCAATGGGTTGGGGCTTACCCTTTGCAGCGCTCTGGTACTAGGACCAGTTTTCTCACAATCAAGGCTGAAATCGCTAACTACGGTTAGGAGAACTTTGGTTGCAGGTGAGGGAAACAGGTATGTGAGTGTCGGCTTCATCCAGTCCTCCTCTATCGCATTTGGGCCACTTGTCGGCATACAATGCACCTTGGATAGGTGGAACAGTGTCTTTGGTGAAAAAGAGGTTCACCTGCATGTGGCCATATCTGAGAACCAATGAGTTCAATATAACCAGACAGTCCATTCAACTGAGGCTAACTTAAACCAGGAATGTGCATTGGCCCTCTGGTTCTTCTCCCCAGAAACTTCTGAGCCAACAGGTACCAACAGCAATGGTAAGTTAGCCACTGAATTTGTTCTGTCTTTGGCAGGAAGGGCTCAGACCTTGACATGCCATACTATTTCATGCAATGCACTGCCAGTTGGTTGTGCCTTTGCATTACCCCTTCTTCTCTGATGTTTATGCGCTTGACACAGTCTTTGTCCAAGTCCCCAGTTGTTGGTGCCCCACTCATGACAGAATGCCCTCCCAAGTCTTAGGCATTGGTTATAATCGTAGGAGTCTGGCACCATCCATCATCAAAGTAGCCTCCTGAGGCTGGCAGGGACTGGATGGAGCATGTCTCCTGTGCAACATTCTTTCTCCTGGGATCATCATTACCTTCTGTGGTAGGTGGTAGTGGCACAACTTGCGAAGTTCAGTGCCCACAGCAGTGGCTCCCCATGTCATCATGACTTCAGGTTGGCATGAACTGTCCTAAACAATTTTCCCGAAGGCAACATGCACTGTCTAGGGAAAAACGAACTCACACTTACCCGGTGTTCTACTCCAAACCTAACCAGATTACTTGCTTCACAAGGTTCAACAAAGATTTTCCCTACTGATTTTGAAGTCGACCTCCTCAGATGACTTAATTACTTGGCTTGAATTTTCTGGACACTCCTCCTTGGTGGCTGCTGCAAGAAGCCAGTCTTTGAGATACTTTAATACAGTGATCCCCTCTGTCACCATATGATGCACCAGCACCTTTGTTAGTCTGATGAAGACACGATGAGCTAGGCAAAGACCGATAGGCCAACATGTTGACTGGTGAGTAAGTAACCCTTCTAGATCAGTGCTTGTTTTGTGACACTCTTTTGCTAGCATTAACTTTTAAAGAGTAGGGGCCCTTGTGCCGTTTTATCATGATGAATGTGTTCAGTGATGAGGCTTGTGCCTTGTCGTCCAGTCTGGTACACTTGGAGAGCTAGTAGTGATGAGGAGAAGACGATCTCTGCAGCATGAGAAAGGTTAGAGCAGAGAGCAGGAGGTGTATGGCACGTGGGAGGCAAGTATATGCCTCCTCTACGTATGCATCCAGGGGCTGGTTAGGAGAAAAGGGAACCTCCCAGATGATTGCTTCCCTTGCCAATCACTCCTTCGTGATGAACGCCATGTTTCTCACATTAATGCAGTTTGTCACTGTCTGCAATGGAGATTAACAGAAAGTCATTTAAACTATTGTTGAAACTGAGACGCGAGTACCAGTATAGAACCTGAGTAATTAGATGACAGTTTCACCGTTCTTCGCTTACACTGGGAACTGAGTAGGCATGACACTATGAGGAACTATGTAAGAGTCACTCCATTCCTCCAGGCATGGCAGGAAGTAGGCTGGTGACAATGACTACTCTGAGAACACTGTCCCCTTCCAAATGTCGTGGTTGTGTAATTCCCACTTGGCCCAGGAAAAGGAAAGCATCACCATCAATGCTGGTAGTGTTGTCCTCTGAAACCATTAGTTGTCCAATGCCATTTTCTGCAGTGGAAAGTACGGCAATTACCTCACCACTGTAGGTGTCTGTGATGGCTGTGGTATTGGATGTTAAAGGCCCTGCTCTCGCTTGCACCACCGTAAGCCAGATAGGGGGGAACTGGACTTCCATGGATTCCTTCACCATTAAGACCCATCATTGTTCTATGTTCTGGCATCCTGGTAATGATCTGTCCAAGTGTTCCATGGAAATTTTGATGGATAAGACTTGCACAAGCAGCTTCCAACCCTTCAGGACTAACTGCCAGTTAAAGCAGGTGGTCTCTGCTAGGTCTGGCTATCTCGTCCTCCTCGTTCCCTTCCCACTGTGAATGTAAGGGTGTGTAGTTGTTTAACCCCTTAACCGTGGGGCGTCACTTGCGTGATGCTCGGGAGCAAGATATCGCGGGGCATCACTTTTGTGATTCTGTGTTATTTTGAATTTGCCAGGGCTTGTATCATCTATCAGTACTACCAGTGTCCAGCTATACTCAGTTCTGCTAATGTCATATGTACTCCCATCCACTGTTGTCAATTTAGGCATTTCTACCCTGTCCTTGACTCCCCTCCTTATCTCCCCTCCATTACCCTCTCCCCCCGCCTGCCCAGCTGCGCTGGGCTATGCAAATGCTGGACGGATTTTTCCACTTATTTTATCCATTGAAATGTGCCCTATGCCCTATTCTTATACAAAATAATATATAAAAGAGAAAAGGTAATTGATACTGCCATACATCTGGAATGGACTAATTATCACC
The DNA here is from genome assembly GCF_032717465.1 of Coenobita brevimanus. Lineage (NCBI taxonomy): Eukaryota > Metazoa > Arthropoda > Malacostraca > Decapoda > Coenobitidae > Coenobita > Coenobita brevimanus. The sequence continues at coordinate 3,948,817 of NC_136986.1, read as the reverse complement.
TGGCAACACCCCACATGCACTCGTTCACTAATTTTCCCCTATTTCTTTCCCCTTGAAATACGCTGTATGACCTATTCTCGTAATAAAAATATAAGAAAGGGAAGGAGAAGCCTAAGTGATATTTACATTCACCTGAAACTAACTAATTTATTATGTATTGTCTAGATTTCCTGCCAATCATTTCATAGCATATAACTTAGCAGCTGTCACGACGCTGACACTGTCAACCCTTCCCTGCCAATAATACACCACATCATTCAGTTTACTGTCATCTTTCAAGGTGAGAAGTAGAATGTATCTGACTGCCTCGCTCCCCAGCCCAGAGAACCAGCACAGGTCAGCAAAATTAGATGCCACTATCTCTCAGACATATGGAGATATATACTCGAGTAGGTTTTTAAATTAAAACTCTACCATGGATATCAATACATCTCAATAAGGTAGTATTAACTGTATATGTAGTATTAACACATATATATTTCCCCAAGACTGAGATGTATACAGAATTTATTCCCTTCCCTCACTCCTCCTTCAATCTCCCTGTTTAAGTCCAAAAGTGCTAGCCTTAGTATGTCTGGTCTCTCTCTCTCCCACCACACTCAACAGTGAGGATGAATTTGGTTATTCATCTCAGCACTACAATACATATCCGTTAAACATGAATAAATGCATCTATGTATATAATATGTATAGCAGTGTGAAACATAACTCATTGTGGAAGTGATGCCAGAACGAGAACATTGCTCAGCCACACCTTTTTGATGTCCCCCTCGACAATGCAGTCCTAAATACCGGGTAGCCTAAGCAATGTGTAGGGTAGCTAACTCCTCAGGCAGATCCACTTGTAATCTGCGGAAATGGACCTGTGGTTTTAGTGGGTTTCCCCCTTGAATGCCTTTCAGATAATAGCCCCAAACACAAACACAGGATAAGACCACAAGAAGTAGAAGACCAACGCCAGGACCAAAATAGGAAGGAGAATGATATGAAGGAAGGTAGGACAGTATATACGGTTTTAAATTAGTCTTGTTCAGGTAACAAACCCAGTTCAATTCAACACACGAGACAGCCTGTTTACATTCAACATAGAAATACTGAATGAAGGTAGAAAGGGTCATAACTGGGATGAGAAATTCACTGACAAAGCTAGAGGTTGCTTGTAAGGTAAAATTACCTTCTCTTTACTGTGCAGCTCACAAAAATTGGATGCAACATAATATCCAACTAGCTTAAGGAACTGGTGTTGTGATGCACAGGTCAGTGTTACGTCCTCTGTCTCCGGAAAGAAGTAGTTTCGCATGTACATGAGCATGGAAAACTGACTTCAGTTTGATGGATTGGAAAGTGCATTGTTGCAGTGCAGAGGAAGTGTTTGTGTCCAACAAGGCCATCTTAAACTTCTCTACATCTGATGGTAAAAAGACAAAATGAAAAGCAGGACATGGAGATCGAGAAAGGAAGCCTTACACTTCTCAAACTCATCCACAGTCGTTTCTGCTATATACCTTTTGTCCTCAGACACAACTAACATTTCTGGACCTTCCTTCAAAATGACAAGTGTGTTGTCAGTAGTAGCAAAAGGGAAAGGAATGAACTGCCATACAGGGTATGTTATAGCATATCTCGTAGGTACCAATATCAGGATGCCATCATGGGTCAACTGGGCCTCAAATAGTGGATAATAATACTCCAGCTGATTTATACCAAAAATTGGCGTAAGTCCATGCTTCACTACAGCTACGTCAAGAGCACTGCTTAAAACATGAGTAGGAAACAATAAAGCATTAACCCCATTCAAACTTGCATTAACCCGCCGTGTCCCGTCAACGTATGGGTACATTGCAACATTTTTCATTTGTCAGTCCCGAGGACGTACTGGTACGTTGTGCAGTTGCAAGGTCCCTAATTTGCACAGTTTTCAATTTTCGCTTGTGATTTTTCGTAAGTATACACGGGACACCTTCCTCTATTCCTCTACAAGATGCCAAGCAAGGACATTGCCTTACACTGCATAACCTCCCCCTACCCCCCCCACATGCCATTGTCTTGGCAATTCACCTGTTTCCAGTGACCTGGCCAATAAAGACATTCAGGGCCAGAGTGATTCCCCAATTGATGACAATGTGGAGGACAAAGTTTACATAGCATTAGAGGAAGAAACAGTCAGAAATAATGATCAGGTAATGTAGCAACAGAAGATCAGGTATGGTGATGAGCTAGTCAGTGAAACAATGCTTATAATGCCTATATTACTGTTTGAAAACTAATATACTCTTGTACTACATATAAATTCGTACCAAGTAAATAAATAAATACCGTTTATGAGTGGTGTGAAATAGTTACCCTCCCATAGAACTCGTTTTCTTTGGTGCCAGCCTGTTAGAAAACCCAGTCAAGTAAGGAAGTACTGCTACATGGACTGAGTATTTTAAACCTCAGGTGAGTGATTTCTCTATGAAATTTCGATCTTTCTCACCAAAAGCGGAGGTTTTAGCCAAAAAAAATGTTTTTCGAAAATACCTCGGGATTGGGGGGTGTCGGAGGTGCGAAATAGCTCGGGACGTGACAGGTTAACTAAGTCGTCTGTATTGGGACTTCATATTGTAGTTACAAACCATAATAGATAGATAGATAAATAGATAGATAGACAGCTCAATGCGAGCCTGGGAATGGGAAATGAGCTTGCAAATTACACTGAGGAAAGCTGACGACAGTGGCCAGTAAGGAGATGATGCAGTTAGTTGTCAGCAATCCACCGGTGAACAAAGCCTTAGTGACCATACACACACATACACACATACTCACACACAGGCTTCTAGAACTTTCCACTCACAAGGAACACACGTGATACAACCCCTGCTACACCAGAATTTAGGAAAGAGAGCTCAGAAGGAGACAGGCCTTAGAACAGGCAGGTCAGAAGGAGAAAGGGCTTAGCAACTTGAGAGAGAGACTGAGAGAGCGAGACAGGGAGACAGGGACTCTGCTCAACTCACTCGTGAGTGAGAGATTTGTTAATTTTTCCAAGACAAATAAAAATAGTCCAATACTATTCTTTACCTCTCCTGTCACTACATGACAAATGGGAAAGGAGATTATCTACTACAAGCTACTCATAATATAACAACCGCTCACCCACAAGTCTAATATATATATAACTCAACTACAAGTAACCACAAAGGAACTACAAAGTCTTTTATGACATTTGGTGGCAGTGGTGGGATACGAACCTCATCTACGAATCAACATTGAATTCCTACAAAATATCAAGATTGAAAACAAAAAAATACCTCTCACAACCAACAACTTACAACCAGCTCCTGACAGTATTCTCTCCAACCAGCCCCCTCCGTTTCCACGATCATCACGCTGATACAAGCAATCTTGCAATTTCTACGACGAACCAACGAACTACAACCATCTACAATCAACTAAAAGTAACAACTCTATGAGTCGTCTGTATAATCTACACGCACCTACAAGTAGCGGCAGTCTTCATCCTACAACGAGTAAATCACAAGGAAAAAGGACCACAAATACCTCGAGGAAGAACAACAAAACAAACGAAGAGTGAGACACGACTCATAACCACCAGACCTCACCCTCCTCTCTCTGCTACATCCACCCAACCCCCAACGCTTACGCAGGAGTGCAGAGGTCAAGACGACGAAGCAAACACCAAGTCCATATTCACAACTCATCTTACTCACTCGTCTTCACTCAAGTTACTTATCGCTACTCATTCACTCACCACAGCTACCAGTGTGGGAAGCCGACGTCACCATGTGCTGAGATGACATCACAACGCGAGTCTGCCATGCCAAGCAACGTGTGACTGACACCAGGCACCTCTCACCCACTACTCATTACTCATTATTCACATAGCTCCTACTCATACTCATTTATTTTCACAGTTAAGTTGGAAATTCGACGTTCTATGCTGAGGTTTGCCTGGGACAGCTGTTAACCACCACAAGCACCAGGCCATGGAATTTCCTGAGTAATATCGTCCATCAACACACCACTAGAATTATCAAGAGATCTTCAATCAAACCTGTATTTTTCTTCCGAGATCGACTTTTGTATCGACACACCTCTACGATCTGTATCAAGTGGGTAAAATTATACTTACTCATTTCTTCTCAGTGCTAAAATTAGCTATATTCAACTTATTTACTCATCTATTTTGTTAGGACATAAATAAACAAGAGGCGTATTTCATAACACCATATCTTAATGACAGGAATATTTTCGCCACCACCCACGTTAATACCAGATGACACACAATTTGCCACAACAACAGACTCACAATTAAGAGAGCCCCAAGGAAACACACCAGATAACACACAAATTGCCACAACAACAGACTTACAATTAAGAGAGCCTCAAGGCAGCCCACCCTTTGTACAAACCTCACCACACACTAAAGATCAAGAAACAAATACGGCAGTTTCAGATGATGAGTGGGAAACCACCTCTGACGTAGAAAGTGCAGACTTTGCCGCTGCCTTGCACACGTATGCCAATACACTTAACAGGGTTCACCGGTCCGGTCGTACCTATTCCACCATTCACTCACACAACGATAAACACGTCCAAGTTGAATTAACAGAGCAAACAGTAAAAATGAATAAGAAACAAATACCGCTGATCTAACAACCATACCTCACGTGTTTGTGTATCACAAGGATAAAACTGCCCCAAAATTCTCTGGCACAGACAAAGATCGCATTGATGTCATTTCATTAGTCAGTCAGTGCGAACAAATATTCATCAAGCGCCACATACTAGATGAACAAGAGAAAATTGCTATTTTTTCATCTTGCATAAGCCAGGAAAGATGTCCAGCGAGCAACTTGCTTTGCTCCAACAAGCTCCATCGTGCTAGGACATATGATGAATTTAAAACTGAATTTCTGAAAAAATTTTCTGGAGGTATGAACTTCTTGCCAGGTATAATTCCAGAATTACATAAAATTGTAGATCTTGTAAGGGAGCACACTACAAACTATGTGCTCAGTGAAATAACTGCTGATGTCTCCACAATCAAGAGAACATTATTAACTACATTGGAAAATTCTAATTGGATAACAGATGATGGAAAGATGTCCCCAGACCTCGTCGTGGACATCATTGGTTATGTAGCTGCCTTGTGTAAATTACCTGATAGGACCCTTAAGATCGCCAAGACGATCGCGTACACCCCAGGAATGTGCTTGCTAGACTTAATGAACGAGGTAGAGATGCAGTGCAGTAAAGCAGGTATGGTCGACACACATGCACATTCTGGTAGAATGAGGGTACCTGAGACAGTATCAGCTGTGAAAACATCTACACCGACCCCAAACAGAGAACAAAATCGATCGCGACCAGAAATCAGGCAGGCCAAACAAGCAAACGTGACAAAGCCTCGTTCACAGACGCCTTCCTACAGGCAGTTTCATAAGTTTTCGCGTAGCCCGAGCAGGTCTCGCGCCATAAACAACACTTCTTATGGGAAATCACCTCGTAGGTCACAGTCAAGGGATAGGTCCATTCTATGTCATTATTGTGCAAAACCAGGACACACAAGGTATGAATGCTTTATCAAGGCAAAAGAGGACAAACAAAAGACACAAGGATTTGATCCTTACTGTAGGCATCATAGATACCAAGGGCACTGGACCAGTGATTGGAAAACAGTAGAAAAAATTGTGTCTATGTTCAAATCGGGGGAAGACCAAGTCATGACAACAAACGAACAAACGTAAAGAAAAACAAGGCTAAACTTCACATAGGAGGCATGTTGGGAAATGAGTGTATCTTGATACCAGCTGTATGTGAGGATCAAAACGTTTCCTTATTTTTAGATACAGACTCTCCAGTGAACTTAATAACACATGAAGAACTAAATAGAATTCTTAAAAATAAAAAGAAAGTAACTTTTCTGGATGAAGCTGATTTAGATTTATACACAGTAGATGGACAAGAGATTACAGTGAAGGATATGATAAGATTAAATATCAGTTTCACAGAAACTAGAAGACCATTCTCTGCATTTTTCTATATCGTTGAAAACTTAGCAATTAAAGCTAATATGTTACTGGGCTTAAGATCCATGAGAGCTGAGAACATAACTCTACTCCCACAAATGGATGGAATAGACTTTGAAAATGAATTCATAGAGGAAATAACTTCAGAGCCCTCACCGATTGGTAGAAGAGAGCCAAAAAGAATTGGTAATATTAAAGGCTTAAACAAACATACACAAACAGATGAGTGTATAGATCCACTCCCACCACCAACCCCATCCTCCAGAATTACTGACCCAGATAACAGTACTGATTAATCAATTTTTCCAGCCTTTCTCACTAATGATTTAGTTATACCACCTAATTCATACATGAAGGTTACCATAAAGAGCAAATTACGAAATAGTACTGTTCTTGTCTTAGAAGAATTATGTAAAGTAAAGGGATTGTCAGTAGAAAACGCATTATGTCATACGAACGACGAAGGGCAAACTCAGATATTCATAATTAATCACATGAATGGGGAAGTTCAGTTGAAAAAGGGAACTTGCATAGTTAATATTGAAAAATGTCCCGCCCCTGTGAAGGAAATAGTTATAGCTGGAGTAACAAGTGAGATAAAATCTACGGATAGAGAAAGAATAAAAGAGAGAAAGAATAAAAGAGAATTTAATTCACTCAAGTGAATTTGATGAAGAAAATGATTTGTTAACCCTGCTGGAAACACACAGGGACACCGTAGCATTGCCCGGAGAACAATTAGAGTGTACTAACTTGATTAATCACATGATTAATGTGCACCCAGAAACACCACCAATTTTCGTACCAGCTTACCGCATACCACATTCCCAACGTACACTTGCAAATTAGTATGTCGATGAAATGTTAAAACTTGGAATTATTGAGCCTTCAGTCTCCCCGTGGAATGCCCCCTTATTCTTCGTGCCCAAACGAAATGGAGAAATGCGTGCGGTAGTAGATTACCGTAAACTAAATAATCACACAATCCCAGACAGATTTCCCATGCCATTGCTAAGCGATGTTCTACAGAATATTGGTCCTGAGAATAATATATTCTCGACCATCGATCTCCTAAACGGCTACTATCAGATTCCGGTATCTCAGGGGTCACGTAAATACACTGCCTTTTCAACAAACAGAGACCATTATCAATATACAAGAATGCCAATGGGACTGAGGACAGCCCCAGGAACATTCCAGCGTCTTATGAATTACGTATTGTCCGGAATTTTAGGACAAGGAATATTTGTTTATCTTGACGATATTATAATCGCAACGAAGAATATTAAGGATCATCTCAGGAAATTAGACTTACTCTTACAAAAGCTTAGTGATGCTGGTTTAAAAATTAAACTTTCTAAATGCAAATATTGCTTTAAGGAAATAAATTTCTTAGGCCACAAATTAAGTTCTGATGGTATTCACACCACTGATGACAAAATACAGGCAGTGAGAGATTTTCCTGAACCCACTACGACTGACAAAGTTAGACAATTTTTAGGTCTGGCTGGGTACTATAGGTCATTTGTACCACAGATCTCTCATATAGCCTTTCCTCTATTCCAACTACTCAAAAAAGATGCTGTATTCCAATGGGAAGAAGAACAAAAAAGGGCATTTAACAATCTAAAAATTAAACTAACAAATGCACCTTGTTTAGCATATCCAGATTACACAAACTCATTTCTTATTTGTACAGACGCATCAGTTAAAGGATTAGGGGCTGTACTGATGCAGGAAGATAAAAGAGGAAAGAATCAACCAATTGCATTTGCCAGCAGACAAACAAGAGGTGTGGAGAAAAATTATTGCACTACAGACTTAGAGGCACTTGCAGTGGTTTTTGCATTACAAAAGTTTCGAGATTTGGTATATGGTTACGAAATCCACTTATTCACCGACCATAAACCACTGGTGGGTATGTTTAAAGAAAAACTCCTTTCTGGGAGGAGAGCAAGATGGAAATGTACAGTTGAAAACTACAATGTACAAATTCATTATATACAAGGTAAAATGAACATAGTAGCTGACGCATTATCTAGGAACCCGAACACAATTCAGGTCGCAGCGTTAGATCTCAAAGAAAATATCCCAAACCACGAGGATATCGCAAAGGCACAAAGACTTGACCCAATATGGTCTAAAGTAATATACAAGTTAGAAAGTGGTGATGACATACAATTACCCAAATTGCATGTCCCACTTGAACAATTCACAATGGTCAATAATACATTATACAAAATTAACTCTAAACAGCCAAAACGCCAAAGAAATACTAAACAGTTGTTAGTACCTAATGACATGATACCCCAAGTATTACGATTGATACACGACAGCCCACATGCAGGACATCCTGGAAAGGATAAGACATTCAACCAAGCCCAGCTATTATATTACTGGCCTTCATTACGATATAAACAATCATATAGACAGATGCGAATCATGTGCGAAACACAAAGGATACCCAATCACACCTGCACCGGTGGGTAATTACCCTGTACCACATCAACCATGGGACGTTGTCGCTGTTGATTTACTCAAGATGCCATTATCATACAATAATAACCTATACAAATTCGTAGCAACGGATCATTTTTCCCGTTATGTCATTTTAGCTCCAATTAAAGATAAGACAGCAGAGACAGTAGCAAAGGCAATAACAGATAATGTAATATGTCGCTTTACTACCCCAAAGGTACTAATAAGTGATAATGGAGGAGAATTTAATTCTGAGATCTTACAAGAAATATGTAATCAATACATCAAAAAGGTTAACGTTTTGGCCTATCACCCAGCATCGAATGGGTTGGTATTAGATGTGCTACGACACATTCTCAGTTAAAATTATGCAAGCTGGGATGATTGGATTCCCAGAGTAGAAGCTTCAATTAATGGGTCTATAAATAAATCCATCGGTGACACACCACATTTCATTATATATGGCACAGATAAAAAATTACCATATGAGCTCCTAGAAGGTGACAGCATGCCTATATACAATTACGATGATTACTCTAAACTCCGATTACGTGAATTCCAGGACATTCACAAAAGAGTCAAAAAACAATTAACGATGTCCAAGGAAGAAATGACGGAGGCATTTAACAAGAAGGCAAAAGATTCACCTATCAGCTTAGGAGACATTGTTTACGGTGTCATTCATACGAGAGACAATAAATTATCCCCAAAATTTGAGGGCCCATACAGAGTAATTAACATAAAAGCAAACAAAGTTTTAATTAAGTCACTTTCAAGTGGCGAGGAGAAACAAGTTCATATTGACCATTTAAAACGAGTTTCAAGGGAGTTATCCCATAATTATTCAGCCTCGGATACAACCGAACAGGCGAACGTACCTCAAGAAATCAAGCAAGAACACAACAATGATTACAAAAAGAAAATAAGGTCATATACCAAACAATCGAACATAGGTGCAACTGTTCCAATCAAATCTACAGTACATCATTTACGAGAATTAAATATCGATTTAAACTCCTTCTATAAATGAAATAACAATCAACCGTAACGCACATCATCACTATCATCGACCACAGCATTATAGGAAATTAATAGATTTTTTTTTTTTTTCGGTAGGTTACGGTGAAGGGACTTATGCTATGGATTCCCCTCTACATAGCAAGAGGATATGCGCACTTAGACCCCAAACATATAGTACGACAAAGATGCCTCATAGCTCCAACGGCCACAACTACAATCGTTAAGGACGTCATGAGTACTGAAATAAGTCTGGATTACTTGTATGAATTACCTACTTATCTAGACAGACTTGCGACGCCGATGCAAACTCTGGACTTCATGATAGGAAATTATGTTTCACAAGCACATAACACCAAGGAAGTGAATGAAATGGTAAAGTTAGCGAAATGGAAACTAGAACAGGCGAAGTCAACTATGCTCGTCATGATCGAAGATCTCCCATCTTATGGAACGGAGGTACTGAGCGACAGGAACAACATCACACGTACTCGCCAAAAGCACGGTTTGTTCGACCTGGGTGGAGCAGTTCTTGAGAACATCTTTGGATTGGCTACAGAGGATGACCTTAAAGAAATAAACAACAAATTTAATAAGATAGCTCAGGTACTAACATACCAAGATAAATTCATCACAGGACAGAACTCAGCAATGAAGACAATTGTGAAAAATCTGAAACAAGCAGAAAACATAGCTCTCGAGAGTGTAGATAAAATAAATGAATTGGAGGGAAACGTTACACTTTTCCAACACTTTTCCATCATCACAGAACATATTGACACGATTCTACTACAATTAGAGAACACTAGAGATCGTTTCAGGGCACTTATGCAAGGAATTTCGAATGCTGGTGATGGCAAGATCACAATTGACTCACTCCCAGTCCATGAGCTACGTCAGATAGTTAGTCAAGGCATACATAAACATAAATTGAAGCCGTTGTTCCACAGTAGGGAATTTATCTAATATTACCCGTATTTAGAAGGAACACTAACACCAACATCAGTGGTAGTTCATGTACCATTCATCACTGAAGACCTGTTCGCAGCATACCAAATACACCCCTTCTCCTATAAAAATAACAACACTTTGGTCATCATCAACATCAACACAGACACCGAACTCATCATGGTCTCTAAGAGACGGGACACTGTCACTTTCGCAAGTGAATCAACAATCGAGCGAAAGTGCCGCACATCCTTACATGCTGTTCATCTTTGTCCTGCGTGCATTTTCACGTTTCAGCATACTGATACAGTCCCTTGTGAAATGGCTATCATCAGAAATGACAATATTCATCATCATTGCAACTTCACTTTTGCTCCAGATAAACTTGTACACCATCAACGCATTGGACACTCACAGTTTTTTTTATTTCCCTCATAACACATCAGTTTACATAATCTGTCCAGATATACCACCATCTCATACATCAGCATCAGGATTATACATAGCACCAGACTACTGTGCGGTATTTGCACCAGCCACGTCTACTTTATCCACCATCAATCACTACGCCATTCTCAATCATACACACAAACATTTCCACCCACTGCCTGATATGAACTTAAACATGAGCACAAGTATTAAGCTGACTTCACCTAAGTTTGAAATTATGCAGCTGATCAATGAAACAATGAAGCCCTGGGAAGATTTGAGTATGAGTATGTTCAACCCATATTATGTGTATAGCCCAGCACCTACTGTCTTTATAATCGTCTGCATCGTAGTTGCAGTACTGCTGTTCGCAATGTACAGAATGCATGCAAGAATTGCTAATTTGGAGTCATTATTTAGTGGGGGGAGAGTTAACATCAAAGTTAACCCCCCTGAATGAAGTGTATATATTTTGTATATAGTATTAAGTATATAAAAAAAAAAATACAAAGAAGAATGACCCATGTATGGCAGACCAGTACCATTATCTTTAAATGAAATATTAATAACTCTTACCATAATCTTAATTTTAAACTATTTTTTTTCTTGCATCTATGCATTTCACTACAATAACCCAAGTACATACTGTATTACAGTTAAATAATTTACTTTAATGCATTTATTCAAATATGTATACAACTTGTTTAAAATGTAATATTACTGAATAATCACTATTTACTATAAATATTATATGTATACAATATTCATACAATTATGTTACTTTTACAATATTATGTATTTCACTTAATTAGCTTATAAGTTCATTATAATGTGTATATAATATGTATTAATATGTTAAGACTATTAACTGTCGATGGTACGCCATTTTCGCGTGACCGAGCAGTGTATTGGGACTCCATATTGTAGTTACAAACCATAATAGATAGATAGATAAATAGATAGATAGACAGCTCAATGCGAGCCTGAAAATGGGAAATGAGCTTGCAAATTACACTGAGGAAAGCTGACGACAGTGGCCAGTAAGGAGATGATGCAGTTAGTTGTCAGCAATCCACCGGTGAACAAAGCCTTAGTGACCATACACACACATACTCACACACAGGCTTCTAGAACTTTCCACTCACAAGGAACACACGTGATACAACCCCTGCTACACCAGAATTTAGGAAAGAGAGCTCAGAAGGAGACAGGCCTTAGAACAGGCAGGTCAGAAGGAGAAAGGGCTTAACAACTTGAGAGAGAGACTGAGAGAGCAAGATAGGGAGACAGGGACTCTGCTCAACTCACTCGTGAGTGAGAGACTTGTTAATTTTTCCAAGACAAATAAAAATAGTCCCATACTATTCTTTACCTCTCCTGTCACTACATGACAAATGGGAAAGAAGATTATCTACTACAAGCTACTCAAATATAACAACCGCTCGCCCACAAGTCTAATATATATATAACTCAACTACAAGTAACCACAAAGGAACTACAAAGTCTTTTATGACATGTCCACCATATTGGTTGCATGCGACTCCAAAGCGGTGACTGACTCATCGAGAGTATGAAGATACTCAGTGATTAACACTAAGTTAGTTAGGGTTGGTAGGTTAGTTTAGATATTGTTCACAATTCCTACGAGATGATTGGTACTCACAGTTATCTCGTTAGCCTTGTTAGTGAACTCACCTAGTTGCTCATACGTGTGTACGATTAGCCCGTTATTTGCCTTAGCCAGCAATTCCAAATCATGCATCTGTCTGCCCAATTGCACTACGTCCTTGTCTAGCACCGTACCAAAAAGCTTTTGAGACAGGATACCTAGAAAGTCCACAAGCCTTCTCTTAGTACGTGCATGGACATGCTGGGAAAGATCTGATTCTGCATTAGGTAAAGCGACAGGCAACTTAGTAAGCCTTTCTATGAGCCTATCTGTATGTTCAGTTTGAAGTCCAACTAATCCATGTAAGATTTGTACGAAAGCTTCACTGTTCAAGTCAATCAGCTGCTGTTTCAGGTCAGGTGACTTTCCTATCTCCATCAGCTGCTGTTTCCAATCGTGTGACTTCCCCATCTCCATCACTTGGTGTTTTAGGTCAAATAATCCTTCACAAGCACCTCTAACAGTTTCTGGAGCTTGAAGATAATCATCCATAGGGTAGGGCACACAGACACCATCTTCTACCACCAAAACTTCTCCTAGTGGGCTCTTCAGTGCTCCCGGCATCAGTGCAGGCGTGTACATGTCCGTTGTCGTTCCATAGGTCCACCCCAAGCAACGAGAGAGGAGTACAAGCCACAGCCATGTTTCTGCAAGAGAAGATATTCCCTTAGTCGCCCTTGGTGTGCGATCATAGCTTGCTGTGTTACTCTTGGCTATGGACAGGTACAGCCGATGACATAGACTGCAACAAAGACAGAGGGGAGAACACACCAGACAATTGGTTAGTTAGGCCTAGCTCTTGACTTACTGGCTTGATCCTGTCAGCATGTACTATCCCCTGAGTCCCACTCACATCATTCCTCATTCTATAGGTATGTCCATGCACCCTTACCATAATTGTACATGGCCCATGGAACTTAGGGTTGGGCTTGTAAGTTCTTTCAGGATTCTGGACCATCACCTGGCCTACCTCCAGCATCTTTTCTTGACTACCCTTGTGTTATTTCGCCATCATCTCTGCTCTTGAGGCTTTTAATCATTTCCGTACTTCACCATGTATGCATTGAAATCTTGCAATTGAACCTTGTTGTAATCCTTGGAATTGTACACCGGAGTAGGAAGTTCAGCTAGCCAATCGTAGGGCAACATTTTCTCTTCTCCATAGAGGCTATACTGAGGAGATTTCCCAGTTGACGAATTGTCTGAGGAATTTATGCTACATGTGGTAACCAGTCCTGCCAGGCATCCTCCATCGAGTTGATTGCTCCTCAGGACTTCCAATATTTTCTTGTTTGTTCACTCCACAAAGCCATTGCTGTTGGGACTGTAAGGGGTAATAGACTTGCTTTACCCTATACGTACGACAGATTTCCTATAACACCTGGTTACAAAATTCACTGCCATTATTGCTGAGCAATACCTTGGGTGTAGACTATAGACAAATCAATGAGGTTACAAAAGTGTGTGCCATCTCCTCCGCAGTTTTCGTCTGTAAAGGTGCTAAAACAGTGAATCGGCTAAAATGGTCCATTGCCACTAACACATAGTGTGAGCCTTGATGACTTCTTGGCAACACCAAAAGATCAATGGAGACTGTATCCTAAGCTTTTTCTGGCAGGGGATACTCCAAGACAGGAGATGGAAGTTCAGTTGCTCCTCGTATTTCCGTCCATTTGACACATTGACTAACATGGGCTTCTATGTCCTTCCTCTTGGTCGGCCAATAGCACTTCTTTCTTGCCTAGCATATGCATCTGTCGCATCCGAGATGACCCGCTTGAGGTACGTCATGAACCAACTGTAACACGGTTTGTTGTAGAGTAGCAGGAACAACCAACTGATACACAATGCACTTCCCCGGTGGTTTCTCATATAAGAAACCTTGTTGAAGGTGGAGGTGAATCATTGGTACCGGGAGTTCAGGTAGACAAGTCTCCTTGCCAGACTCCAACGCATAGATGACTTAAGACCACACTGCATCCTTACGTTGTTCTTCTTTTACCGTGTCCAGGGAATACCCAGTGAGAGGAATATCCTCAGATATGGCAGCAGCAACGTTTCTACTCAGCATGTCGGCAACAACAATTTGGTGCCCCGGTAAATATTTAACTTCTGGGTCAAACTCCATTGCCTTGCTGTACCAACATGTGACCTTACCATGCAGGTTCTTCCCTTTGAACAATCCGTGTATGGGTGCATGGGCAGTTAAAACATTTATCCACTAACTGAAGATATCCCGGAAATGCCCTAATGCCCACACGACCGCTAGTGTCTCCAAGTGTGTCGCCGAGTAATTCCTTTCTGGGGGTCTTAGTGCCCTCCTGGCATACACAATATTGTGTACTTTGCCTTGCTCATTCTTCTGCTGTAACACTGTTCCCAGACCCAAACCTGAGGCGTCCATGCACAGATGAAAAGGCTAGTCAGGAAATGCTAACACAGGAGCTTCAGTCATGGCTTTCTTGAGGTCATTGAAGCTTCTCTCTTTCAATGATCCCCATTTCCATGCTGCATCCTTCCTGAGTAGCGCTGTTAACTCGCCCCATCTCGACCACTTTTCCACCACTGACTCTCCCCAGTCCCGACCATTTTTGGATTTTTTTTTTTTTTTTGCTCAAACCTACGCTTTTGGTGTGAAACATCGAAAAATCATAGAGAAATCACTCACCTGAGGTTTAAAATACTTGAGACAGATAGCAGTACCTCCTCACCTTACTGGGTTTTCTATCAGGCTGGCTCCAAAGAAAACGAGTTCTATGGGAGTGTAACCATTCCACACCACTCATAAACGGTATTTATTTATTTATTTGGTACGAATTTATATGTAGTACGAGAGAATAATGGTTTTCACACAGTAATATAGGCAATATAAGCATTGTTTCACTCATGAAACACATGAACATACCTGACCTTTTTTGGCGACATTACCTGATCATCATTTCTGACTGTTTCTTTCTCAAATGCTATGTAAAGTTTGTCCTCCACATTGTCATCGATTGGGGAATCACTCTGGCCCTGAATTTCGTACCGTGGCATGACATGGCTTTACTGGCCAGGTCACTGGCAACAGGTGAATTGCTGCGACAATGGTGTGCAGGGGGGGGGAGGTCATGCTGGGTAAGGCATTGTCCCTGCCTGGCATCTTGTAGAGGAAGGTGTCCTGTGTATATGTACCAAAAATCACTCACAAAAATTGAAAATTGTGCAAATTAGGGACCTTGCAATTGATTCGCATTTATGTACGTCAACGGGGTTGGCAGTGACAAAACGTGTGGACTTTAACCCGCCCCATCCCGACCACTTTTCCACCACTGACTCCCCCCAATCCCGACCAGTTTTGGATTTTTTTTTTTTTTTTGCACAAACCTCCGCTTTTGGTGAGAAACATCGAAAATTCATAGAGAAATCGCTCACCTGAGGTTTATAATACTCGATATAGGTAGGAGTACCTCTGTCATAAATGACTTTGTGTCATAAAATACTTTGTGGTTCTTTTGTGGTTGAGTTGTAGTTGAGTTATATATATATTTTAGACTTGTGGCCGAGCGGCTTTTATATCTTGTAGTAACTTCCCATTTGTCATGTAGTGACAGGAGAGGTAAAGAATAGTATGGGACTATTTTTATTTGTCTTGGAAATATTAACAAGTCTCTCACACAAAGCGGAATATAGAATCTCGGTCCCTCTCTCTCTCTCTGTCTCTCGAGTTGCTAAGCTCTTCTCCCCTTCGACCTGCCTTGAGTATCGCTTGTCCCCTTCTGACCTGCCTGTTCTGAGGCTAACCTCCCTCTGCCCTCTCTTTCCTAAATTCTGGTGTAGCAGGGGTGTGTCACGTGTGTTCCTCGTGGATGGACTAGGTCTTTGCTCATGAGAGGGCTGCTGACAGCTAACTGCATCATCTTACTGGCCGCTGTCGTCAGCTTTCCTCAGTGTAACTTGCAAACCTCATTTCCTTTTCCCAGACTCGCAGAGGGCTGTCTATCTATCTATTTATCTATCTATCTATTATGATTTGCAATTATAATATGGAGTCCTACCACACCTCCTTAGCTGACTGGGTATTCTAACAGGCTGGCACCAAAGAAAACGAGTTCTATGGGAGGGAAACTATTTCACACCACTTATAAACAGTATTTATTTATTTACTTGGTATAAATTTATATGTAGTATGAGAGTATATTGGTTTTCAAACAGTAATATAGGCATTATAAGCATTGTTTCACTCACTAACTCATCACCATACCTGACCTTTTTTTTGCCACATTACCTGATCATCATTTCTGACTGTTTCTTCCTCTAATGCAATGTAAAGTTTGTCCTCCACATCGTCATTGATTGGGGAATCACTCTGGCCCTGAATTTCGTACCGTGGCATGACATGGCTTTACTGGCCAGGTCACTGATAACAGGTGAATTGATGAGACAATGGCGTGCAGGGGGGGGAGGAGGTCATGCTGGGTAAGGCATTGTCCCTGCCTGGTATCTTGTAGAGGAAGGTGTCCCGTGTATACGTACCAAAAATCACTCACGAAAATTGAAAATTGTGCAAATTAGGGACCTTGCAATTGATTTGCGTTTATGTACATCAACGGGATTGGCAGTGACAAAATGTGTGGATGTTAATTCACGTCAATGAGACGCCGCGGGTTAATTCAAGTCGATGGGATGCCGCGGGTTAATGGTTATGCGATAGCAGCATATCTGTGGACAAAGCTCCGACAGAAGCCAGTGAGCCCGAGAAACAAGCGAATGTCATCCTTGGACTTTGGTGTAGGGAAATTTGTCATGGCAGTAACCTTATCCGGAAGAGCCTTAACCCACCTCATCCCGACCACTTTTTCACCACTGGTACCCCCCAATCCCGACCATTTTTGGACTCAAATTTTTTTTGCTAAAACTTTCGCTTTTGGTCAGAAACAATGGTCAGTCATAAAGAAATTGTTCCCCGGGGTCCATAAGTGGCCTAAACAGGTATACCTTCGTCACACCTGGTACCGTGTTCTCTGTAGGTGGTCTGAGCCTCTAACGTTTTCTATGGTATTATAAGTCTGGGAAACCAATGAAAGTAAGTAGATATGTATTTATTACAAACATAAAAACATGTGATAAAAGAGTAAATTGGATTTTATACAAAAATAGAGCTGAAATAAGCATTGTACCATCGTGTGAAACGAGCAAAATCGGGCAGATTGGTCACAATGAATCGCTAACATTCCTGGATCATGATACATATCATTTTTTCTACTTACATAATACATCTACAATAACATTATACCATTTTACATTTTATTGAACTGTTTTTACGTATTCACAGGCCTTTCGATTACATTTAGCCTAATGTTAGCGCTTATTTAGGTAGTGAGTGAACTCGCTGTGACTGTTGTTTCAACTCGTATTGTGTTTTTTCTACTTACATAATACTTTCCTAATAATATTATACACTTTTCCACTTTTGAGAACTGTTTTGAGATAGTTTCAGGCCTTATGTAAATATTTAGCGTAATAATAGCGCATAATAACACACAAGGTGAAGTCGCTATGACTACTATTTCAACTTGCAACCTATTTTTGTACTTATATAATAATTCTCCACTAACATTACACATGTTTACACTTGATATAATTGATATCACATAATTTCAGACCTTCCGATTCTACTGAGCGTCATATTATCGCGTACTTACACAGTGAGTGTTATCGCGATATCATTTGTTTCATCTTACACTAGTATTCAACTTATAAATTATCTTACTACTAATATTACAACCTTTTCCACTTTCTATAATTCCTATCACATACTTACTGACCAGAATGTTCTACTGAGCATAATATTTTCGCAGATTTACACAGTGGGTATACTCGTGACATCAGTTATTACAACTTACACTATTTTTCAACTTATACGTTACATTCATGCTAACATTACACCCGTTTCCACTTTATATTCTTGCTATCACATATTTACTGACCAGAGTGTTATAGTGAGCGTCATATTTTCGCAGATTTACACAGTGGGTGTAGTTTTGATATCACTTCTTTCAACTTACACTATTTCTCAACTTATACATTACTTTCCTGAAAACATTACACCCGTTTCAACTTTATATATGACTTAGCACCTACTGACTGGCCTTACCATTATAATGAGCGTCATGTCGCCATCCCACACAGTTTCAGTAGTGTAGGAAGTTATGGTACTCTTTGAAACATGGCTGAAGGCACAACGCAACATTGCACTCGACACACTCGTACCTTGTGTCTTTTCTCTGAGTGGATGGTCTGACTGTCGAGTGCTTGCATACATGGCAGCGGCGCTGGGGTTTACGATGGTTTGGGTCGGAAGGGATTGTGCTAGGATAGTGGCGTCCTGCGAGGCGTAGGGGAGTCTGGGCAGCCATGGGGGTGCGGGTGCGGTGTGTGGGTCTGTCCTGGGCATGCTTGGCGATTATTTCACGTGCCAGCTCCCTCACAAACCCCTCAAAGGTCTCGGATACTCCGGTGGTCATGGCGTGCAGGTAGTGGGCGTTCAGGACCGTGATGTCGAGCAAGTGGAAAAAGAGTTTCTTGTACCACTTCATCGTGGTCCTGGCACAGTCAACACTGGAAATCATCGAGTCTGACTGATCCACTTGCCTCATGTTCAGATTATAGTCCAGTACAGACTCGGGTTTCCAGACGTTGCTCCTCCTCTCACTACGGTGATCCACGGAGTCTGTGCGGTGCATCAGGGGGCTGTGAACAGTTGATAGGAGGCAAACTTCCCTGTTGTGGTTCCACAGGGTGGCAAGGATGTTATTGGCCTGGAAGAAAACCACCTCGTTCTTGTCAAGTTTCCTCCCTATCTTGACCATATGGCGACGGTTTCTCTTGACTGTACCACAGACTCCGGTGTCGTGTTCGTGGAGGAACCTAGCGAGAAGAGGGCTAGTGTACCAGTTGTCCAGGTACAAAACATGACCACGATGAAGGTACTCCTCTATCATTGTCTTCACCACGGCCCCAGAGGGTCCTATACTACGATCTTCTGTTATATCTGTCTGTGCCCCCATGTACAAGACTATGTCTTGCACATAACCAGTCTTACAGTCACACATAACAAAGATCTTGAACCCGAAACGGTGTCTCTTGCTCGGTATGTACTGCTGAAAGGAAATATTGCCTCTCCACAACACAAGACTCGTCTATGACGAGGTCTCTGTAAGGATAAAATGAGGAGCAGAACATTTCCCGTAAATGATCAAATACCAGCCTAATTCTCCTCATTTTATCTGTGTTATTTGCATTGGCTGGATCTTCTGCATCAAAAAAGTGGAGGCGGCCGAGAATATGCTGAAATCTGTTACGACTCATCACCTTTCCAAAGAAAGGTGTGAGGATCATTGGGTCAGTTGTCCAGTAGGCAGGAATTTGTTTTTTTCGTACCACACCCATCAAGAGAACCAGGGCAAAAAATAAGAACATCTCTGAAATTGTCACGGGATAGTCATATTGTTGGGAATGCCTGCTCGTGGTTCCCAACGTTCACTTTCACGGCGCTGTGTTCGTGAAAATATATTGGTCTGTTCCACTATGCACCCCACAAACGCCTCCCCAAAGAACAAGTGGAAAAAATCCACCCTTGAGGAACCCGCATGCACACCTGGAGCTGTGCAACCAGACCGCCACTCCTCAGTGAAAGGGTGAATGATGGGAGTAAAATTACTCCCATCTTCCCAGTTCCACGAGACACCACCGTCTCCAGCCACGTCCCCATCGTCCCCTTCGTCAGGGTGGGGAGGTGAGGGTGGTGGGGGAGGTTGGGGAGGTGGAGAGCGGCGCCTCTCATCACTCGCACTTCTCTTCCCTCTCCCTTTTCCTTTACCCTTTCCCTTCCTGTTCCTTCCTTTCCCCACATCCTGAGGCTGTGGGGAGGAAGTTTGGGAATATTGTGGGGCGAAAGACGTGCTGGGGAGTGGCTCCACCTCCTCTCCCCTAAGCCTACGTGCACCACGTGCTCGTGCTGCCTCCCTCACACCACTTTCCCTTTCACCCCGCACTCCCGCCACACCACTTTCCCTTTCACCCAGCACTCCCACCACACCACTTTTCACTTCCCCAGACAAAAGACTTGCACCATACCTGATATGTCTTCTCACCCCACCTTCTGATCCTCGGGGTGATATTTTTTCTTTACCCAACCACGAGGCGATATCACTTCCTAAGCCGCCGTCATCCTCATCGTCCTCATCGTCGTCCTCATCAGATTCGGGATGGAGAGATAGCCGTGCATGTGGTTGGGGTGCAGGCTGGCCTTCCCTTGCCTTACGGTATGTCACATACCGCTTTTTCCGGGGTGAAGGGATCTCTTCATCACTGCTTGTTATTTCTTCCTCTGGCTGGACGTAACTGCGATCCACCATATCATCGTCAAGTGGAGAATCACTATCTCCAGTGAAGGCTTCCAGGGCGGATGCAATTTCGTCGTCTGAGAGACCTTTCCGCGCCATGTCTGACCTGGGTCACTGCTAACAGGTGAGTGACCGAGACAAGGGCAAGCGCGGGTCACGCAGGGTCTGGGACGCTGCCTGCCTGGCGGCAGGTAGGGGAGGCTTGGGTACGTGGGCGAATCGAAAATCTCGCGCGAATTTTGAAAATTGTGGAAATTATGAATCTTGCAATTGCAGGATGTTGAAGTACGTCAACGGGATTGGCAGTGACAAAACGTGAGGACGTGGAAGTACGTCGACGGGACGCTGCGGGTTAATGCCATCACCGTCGACTAAGTGCCCTAGAAATCTAACACATGACTTCAGGAACTCACACTTCGACAACTTGATTTTCAGACCCATGGACTTGGTTTCCATCACTCGTTTTAACTTATTAAAGTGTGTCCATGTCCTTGCTCACACTTATCAAGTAATCTAGGTACGGCAAGACGTCCTGCCCTAACATGTCACCAAACAACTGATTTATCATCCTCTGAAATGTCAAAGGAGCATTACTCAATCCAAAAGGCATCCAGAGAAATCTAAAGTGCCCTCAGTGAGTGCTAAAGGCAGTGATGGGATGAGACTCTTTGGTCAGTTTCTCCTGCCAATACCCTGACGCTAGATCCAGGCATGTGAAAACAGTATTTCCCTTACCCAGGGACTGTAGTAAGTCTCTGAGAGGCGGAATCGGGAAACGATCTGGTACAGTTACCTTGTTCACTTGCCAGAAATCCACAACAGGTCTCACACCACTGTCCTTTTTAGGCACCAAAAAGAGCGGTGCATTCCAAGGTGAGGAAGAAGGCTGGATAACTTCATCATGAGGCAACTTTTCAACTTCCTCTTCCAGTGCTTTCCATTGGCTGTGTGGTAGACGGTATGCAGGCACATATATCGGATTTGTGCCAGGGCACAAACTAATATGATGTTTCACCCTATCAGTCCTACCCAGCTGTTCTCTTGGAAGTGCCACTATGTCGGAGAATTCTTTAAGAAGTGCTAACAATCACGTTATATGGTTAACATTGTCTGTTACCCTCACATATTGTCCTAGCAAACTTTCTCTCCCTAGATGTGTAGGTCCTGACTGAGTCATTGTTTGCGTTGTAACTACTGGAGAGATCACCGGTACATCATTGACTTTCCGTATAGGGGCATCATAGCATATCAAGTCGCCTACATAACAATCATCTCTGAGCTTAACTGCACCACCACTCATATTTGCAATGAAAAGGGGTGTCTTCTGGTCTTGTCCAACACAGCCATATGTTTTACGGTGTCCGGTAAGCATGCCACGTACTGACACATCAGGTACTCAGGCAGGAATTTTCCAGACAGTCCGCCTGGGCAAGTGGTGATTCCCACGCGCTATAGCCTTGACCTGCTTCCAGCCCATACCCTCCGTTTCGTGTTCGTCTGGCGATTCCTTTGACACTACAGCTGTCGGGTAACAACTGGTGGAATGGCTCCTTGTTGGATGCCACTATTTCCAGCTCTTGTTCCTGAGGGAACAAGGCCCATAAACTCCCTCCCATTAAAGGTAATGGAATGTCTCTGAGGGTGTATAATCACATTATACTCCTCCATGGACTCAAGGCCCAATAACCCATCAGCCGGCAGAGGGAAGTCCTCAGCCACATAGAATGTAGCAAGTAATTCATGAGATCGTTTATCTGCCCTCAGTGTCAGCAGTACCTGGCTTACGATCTTCCTTTTACTCCCTCTCACACCTGTCAAAATCACATCGGGTTCTGATAACATCCAATGTGCACGAGGCATTAGTTGTCTTAGCCTTTCTAGCTTTACTAGATATAATGTTTGCACATGCCCTGGTGTTAACTATCAAGGACACTTGGCCTTTCCCTATAATCCATGGAATTGACAATAAAACCACCTTTTGTATAACTGCCACACACGCATCGGAGGACCGCACGACCTTTCAGGTTACTTCTGCTTGCGGCTCTGAGCTTTCCCCGAATTCACCATGTTACCCAGTTGCTTCCCATTGGTAATGACAATGGGGCAATAGTCCAAGGAATGAGGACACTGCCCATGTATGACACACCACCTTTGTACCTTTTGCTTTGTAGCTTTGGCTTGGTTATGCTGTGGTGATCTGGTTACTTGGTTATTTGTTCCCTGACTGCTTTTAGCAGAAGTACTAGACCCAGACGTGGCCGTTGTGTTGGCCTTGGCTGCCTGGCATGCCGCCTTTTTAGCCTTCCAACACTTTTTAGCTAGGTAACATGCCTTATTGCACACAGTACAGAACTTACAAGCAGGGTTTGATTTCTCTGTGCTCACAGCTAAACAGTCCTTCCAGCCTCTCCTTTACCTTCCTTTGCCTTTAACTTGAAGTTCAAGTCATGAAGGGCTATGTCAGGAGGTCTTTTCGCCTGCCTAAGTACTCTATTTCTCCTAGCAGGGGCCAAACAAAGCAAGTACAGTAGACCCTTAATATCCGCGGGGTTAGGTTCCAGAGACCCCCGCGGAAGACTAATTCCGTGGATACTCAAGTCATCATCACAAAATGGCATATTATTTCCACGTAAGCATCCGACTTCAGCAAATGGCATTCCACTTTTCAACGAATCTAAACTTTCTACTTTCTTTGCCAGTGATAACACTTTACATTCTTTCTTTGGCTTAAAACGATTGTTTTTATCCTTTACTTGTTTCTTGGGAGCCATTTTTCACTTTCATAATGAAAGTACAGTAGAGCTGTAAACACGAGAAGGGTGACAACGACATAAGTAGCAAACTGACTGGTGTTTTTTCCTCCCTGTTATTATCGTCATTTTCCTTAACCCGACCCATCCCAGAGACGTGAATTCACATCCTCACATGATGTGCACTCATATCCCGGAGACATAAATTAACTCGGCAACATTGCAAGGTCACTAATTTGCACTTTCAATTTTCATGAGTGATTTTTGGCACATATACACAGGACACCTTCCTCTACAAGATGCCAGGCAGGGACAATGCCTTACCCAGCATGACCTCCTCCCCCTCCCCTGCATGACCTTTTCTCAGCAATTCACCTGTTATCAGTGACCTGGCCAGTAAAGCCATGTCATGCCACGGTACGAAATTCAGGGCCAGAGTGATTCCCCAATCAATGACAATGTGGAGGACAAACATTAGAGGAAGAAACAGTCAGAAATGATGATCAGGTAATGTGGCAAAAAAAGGTCAGGAATGGTGATGAGTTAGTGAGTGAAACAATGCTTATAATGCCTATATTACCGTTTGAAAACCAATATACTCTCGTACTACATATAAATTCGTACCAAATAAATAAATAAATACCGTTTATGAGGGATGTAGAATAGTTATCCTCCCATAGAACTCGTTTTCTTTGCAGCCAGCCTGATGGAAAACCATGTAAGGTAAGGAGGTACTCCTACCTGGATCGAGTATTTTAAACCTCAGGTGAGCAATTTCTTTATGAATTTTCGATGTTTCTCACCAAAAGCGGATGTTTGAGCCAGAAAAAAAAGTTCAAAAGTGTCGGGACTGGGACGTACCACTGCCCAGAAAACGTCGGGATGGGGCGGGTTAAGCCGTACCTACAATTGTTTCCAGCACAGTGAAGAAACTGAACGTGCTCAAAGGTGGCTTTCGTTTCCCAATTACCCAACTGGAGGTTACGTAAGTTAAATTATTAGGTGCAGTTAAGCTAGGTTAGCCTAAGTTTAAACAAGTAGAACAATCCTTTCCGCCATGACGTTATCAAAACAAACAAGAGCTGTAACATCAGAACAGCTAAAAACAACGAGGAAACAGATATAACAAGAAACGTTATTTACTAACCCAGAAATAATCAGAGATATAACAGAATATCAGGAAGAACTGATTTGGTAAGGTGTTTTACTGCTTAATGTAAAGCAGTATGTTTAGCCCCCTCAGTGGCTGTGAGTTCAGAAATTTGCGTGCTTCCATGGTTAGCCTCGGGACCATTTTTTCAAAGCTCTAAAATCAATTTCTTTTTCTTACATATGTGAAAACACTCGTCTGGCACATCTGGCTTTCCCCCCCATCAAACCCATCCTGTGATTTGCTACAAATCGTGAAGGAATTGATAAAATTAGAATGTGTGATACATTAACATGCAAACATCGGCGAAAACATCCTGGATGAATTGAACTGTGAACACCTGACTGCTTGGGATGGTAGAGTAGGGTCGTGTAAACATACCAGTGACCTTCGTTTCCTTACCATAATTGCTCGCAGTTTTTTTGATAGCTTGCCCTTACTCAGCGTCACTGACACCGGTACAGTAAAGCATTTGTTATGCAGCATATTCTGTGCCCCGACTTCTCGGATCCAGAAACAGTGCAGCCCTGGGTTCTTTGTTCCTGACCGGGTCAGTATCAACACGGAAGGAAAAATACAAACACCACGGGTCAAAAGATACACTGCTATATTATCAGAGAACAATTACACACATAATGCTATAGCCAAAGCTGAGAATACACAATAACTTGCACAGATGTTTATGACAAACACTGTTACAATATCAGAGAATGATTACACATACAATTCTATAGCCAAAGCTGAGATTACACAAAACTTTCACCAATGTTTGTGACAATCGCTGTCCAGCTAATTCAGCACACATGTCTTGTATATGGGTTTACACTTTCCTGGAGTATAACTGGCATACACACAGTGTCACAGGTAATATCTCACAAATATATCAAGCATATCACCATCGGCATATTCAAAGACAACACTATCCAGTATATCCACAGAAACAGCTCGTATAGTCAGGTCCTTAACCCTTCAGTGGCCGCCGGCGTCGAATGACGTTTAGCCGATCAATGGCCGCAGGCATCGTTTGAGCGCTGCCTATAAAAAACTGCAAAAATTTTTGGGAAGTGAACGAACGTTCTGAACGTCTTCACACTGACCTACACTATACTCTCCTACACCTCATCAAGCAGTTCAAAGCCTGCTGCTGTGATAAGTGGATTTTCGATTTTTTCGCTCCAAGCCATGCCTAAACAAGCACAACTACACCCATTATCTCGACCCAGGCAGAACATATCATCTTTGTCCTCTCTTGGAAAACACACACAACCACCTGTTTACGATTATGAGGTAAAACAGGCACATTAAAAAAAGACATGATAATAAGTGAAAAATACATTTTTGTCTTGGTATCTTTACCTATTTGCTCAGGTTTGCTGTAATGGTTTGGATCACTTGATGGAGTGCAACTTGTTAAAAACCGTGAAAACCTTCGGGAAGTGAACGAAAATTTGGGACATGAGACTGACCTTGACTTCACCCTCTCACATGTCATCTGTCAGTTCACCACCTGCTGTCATGACGAGTGTATGTGCGATTTTTTCGCTCGTGGCCATGCCTAAAAACACATAGTTACACCAATTATCTCTACCCAGACAGAAGGTACAATCTTTTTCCTCCCTTGCAAAACACATACAACCACCCAGTTTACAAGACAGCAATATATACTGCAAAAATAACAAGGTAAAATGATAAAGATGAACGTAAAATGATAGAGAAAGATGAACATGTTATTAAGGAAAAAATACGTTTTCCCCCGTCTGGAAACTATTTATTTCTGCTTTGTATCTGTATTCGTAATAATTAGACTTCTGAAACTGCATTACGATTCTGTTTTTAGCCATGCTTGTGGTGTGGGAGCTCGAAGTTGCGACTCAACTTCCGCATTGCTAATTGGATCTCACCATCCACTTTATAATCTTGTGGCAGTGTCTAACCTTGAAGAACGTGCAGTATTCTCATTTAGGTACGAAAATTCAACTCTTTCGCTCCCTTTTCCAAGCATGGGCACAACGATAACGTAAAAAATAATTCGAAACTACCATAAACATATTTTATATCAAAAAGGTGAAAAAGTATTCATAACATTTTTTTTTTCCAGCCATTCCTAACAGGTTATGCACTGAAATCATTCGATATCATCATATCTCATATATGCACATTTCAGCATCATTCGTATTGTTTTGGGAGGTAAAAAAAAAATAACAACACCTGCCCAGTTGCGCTGCGGCAGTGTCCTGGGTGGCGATATCAGTTGCCGATATTTCTGCAACGTCCGCGCTCCACTGCAAGCCATAAAATGCCTCTAGGAAGTTGGGATTTGCATCTGAACTTTCTCTTCAATATGGCAAGAAAAAAAAAATCAATTTTCGAAACTTAAAAAAATGGCCCCGACGTCGGCCTGGCGTGCAGGAAAAATTCCAGGCCTTCGGCCATGGAGGAGTTAAGCCCAAGGGTTCGCGGGACATAGACAAGGTCCTAGCTAATATAATATATCCGTGTGACATAGACGGAAACTTTAGGTAGACTTAGACTATGCTGCATCACACAGAATGAGAGTATATAGGATGCCAGACCTGAGGGGGGAGGGGAGAAGGTATTAGTGAGGATAGGGAGGGTCTGTTTTCCGTGTGGATGGGGGCCAGGGGGAGAGAAGGGGGGGGAACAACACTGAACAAGGATGCACTGGGGTGATGATGTTTTCTGTGAGTGACACAGGGGGGATTTGCACTGTCCAGGGGAAACCAGCCCGTGGATGGGGTGAGATACTCCACTTGTAAGTCTCAGATACTCAGTTCACTAGGGGGGGACACAAAGGAGAGGATAGAGGGATGCACGGGGGGGAGGAGAGGCACTGGGGAGACACTCCAGGGGGGGGACAATGCCACACTGGTTGGTTCACTAAGGGTCGGGATAACCACACTGGGGGAGTGGAAAGTCTTGAGACCTGTTACTCACAGTTCAGTCGGAGGGGAGAACACAGTCCATGGGTGATGGGGCCTATGTCGGGAGCTCCAGGTGGCTGCCAGGCCTGGGAGGCAGGCTGTCCGGGGAGCTGCACAGGAAAGGGTGGCCCTTGGAGTGGCCACTAATCCGAGAGGAGCTGGACAGTGTGTGGGGCGGCTCTCTAGCCGCGTCAGCCCTACGAGAGGCAGGGCTCTCTGGGCTGGGGCCGAAGAGGGCCAGTAGACAAGCAGCACGTCATTGGCCCTTCATCGTTGTCGAGGTCTGGGGGAGGGACCATTGGAAGCATGGGCCTAAGGTCAGCCAGGAGGAGGGCAACGTCCGGGCAAGGTTGGGTTCTTGCCTGTCAGGGGAGGCTGACAGGGAGGGACTGTGGCCACCTACTCCGGGAGAAGCCCTGCACCCGAGGCGGACACCTGGGGCGGCCCGTTGACTCTGGGAGCTGCGGCCTCAGCGGCAGAGAGAGGCCGTCAGGGGTGGGCTGTGGCCTCTGGTCCTGGTGGATCCCGTCAACACGATGGGAGGGCAGAGCTGGAAGGACTGGACATCAGGTCTCGGGGATGCCTTGCCGGGTCCGGACTAGGGTGGGGAGTCTGTAAAGGGAGAGACTCCCACCTCTCGGGGAGAGGTAAGGGGAGGGGCACCTCACTCTACCACAGGGGTGGCGGGTCAAGCCAGAGGTGGCCCTCTCAGTTAGAGAATCCCGTCGGGCACTGCCTGCGCTCCTACAAGGGTCAGGGACACGTGAGAGGTCGGGTGAGCCTCTCCCGGACACCGCTGGTACTGGCAACGGGGAGTGGGCACCTGTAGGGCCGTACCTGTGGTCATGTCGGCTCCGATGGAGTCTGCGCTTCTGTTGCAGGGCTAGAGTCTCCTGCCCCTAAGTCATCAGGAGGAAGAGGTCACGCGGACTCTCTCGGCTTTCACCACAGCTCCAGTGGAGCGTGCCCTTCGTTCATCGGGAAGGAGACACCTGTCCCTGGGATGTCGGGAGGATGAGGTTGCATGCACTCTCGCAGCTTACGCCACATCTCTGGTGGAGCATGCCCTCCTTCTGTCGGGGAAGGTTCTGTGCCTGCAACTTCGGGAGGAAGAGGCCGGGCATACTCTCTCGACATTCGCCACAGCTCAAGTGGAGCGTGCCCTCTATCCATCGAGGTAAGGGGATAGCAACCCTAGAGGCTCCTCTTGAGTCCTCAGTCAAGTAGGAGGCCGATCCAATGGACTAGGCATCCGAAGGTGTCATTGGGAGCTTGTCTTTGCTAGTCCCACCCTGATTCTGGTGAGCATTCCCTCTGTTGGAGGGTAGCATACTTTCCCTGTACACTGCTGGGTGGTCTGGCTGCGTGGAAGAGGGGCGCCGAGTCACAAAGGACATATGTCGTTGATGCCGGGACGTCGGGTCAGGTAAATTAGCCCCTCTGTCATCTCCTAGTGGGGTGGGTATCACCTCACTCTCTCCATCTGGGGTGGTGTGAAGTCAGGCTTACCCTGCCGCACGTGCGTTTCAGCATTGTTCAAGGCTGGTAGCTATGAAAGGGATAATGGAATACTCTATTGTTTGTATCAGGTCTCTTTCACACATACACATAAGAACCAACAAAAGAATGAGCAGTAAATATACACAAACTTGAAGGAGGAGAAATATCTGTGCTCAGTTGGTCCGCCGAACAAAGAATGTGGAACTGAATGCTAACCTACGAGAACATATGGGTCGAAAGAGTAATTTTTTCTTCTGATTAGCAAACATTCTTGTTCCATTTCATCTTCTAAAATTGTGTAACCCGAAATTTTTCGTGTAACCATATAGTCTTAAGACAACCAATTCATTTCATATTCCTCTAGTTTGTCATCTGTATTTTTTTATTTTGAGGGTGGAAAATTATCTTTTCCCGCTGAAAGGTTTTCTCCCTTATTATCATCATGTTCCTTAAGCCGTACCTACGATTGTTTCCAACATAATGGAAAAAACTGATTCAAAATTACGGTGCATGTAACACAAGAATGTAAACATCGGTGAAAACATCTGGAATGAAGTGAATACCTGACTGCTTGGGATGTAGAGTAGGGTCATGTAAACATACCAGTGACCTCCGTTCCCTTCCCATAATTGTTTGCAGTTTTTTATAGCTCGCCCTAACATGATACAGTAAAGTGTTGTTCAAGGCCGGCAGCTATGAAGGGGTTAATGGAATACTTTATTGTTTGTATCAATGCGCTGTCTTTCGCACATACACTTAAGAACAAATGAATGAGCAGTAAATGTACACTTATCATTAAGGAGCAAAAATAAATGTTTGCTCAGTCGGTCCGAAGAGTGTTGGCAAGAGTGACATCGAACGAAGAATGTGGAACTAAATGCTAAGAGTTTTTTTTTTTTTCTGATTAGCAAACATTTTTGTTCCATTTCGTCCCCTAAAATTGAAACCAATAAATTTTCGTCCAAGCATAGAGCCTAAAGACTACCAATTCAATTCATATTCCTCTAGTTTGTTTTTCTGTATTTTTAACTATTTTGAGGGTGGTAAATTACCTTCTGCTGAAAGATTTTCTCCCTTATTATCACCAAGTTCCTTAAGCCGTACCTACGATTTTTTCCAGCATAATGGATGAAACTTACTCAACGTACTCTATCATGGATATTTCTCAATTTCCCAGCTGGAGCCCAGGATAGATTAGGTTAGGTTAAATCAGTAGGTAGTTAGGTTAGGTTATCAGTCGCCTCACCAAATTCAACCCCACGACCCTTTTGATCGAGTTGTAAGCAGGTGTGGATGGGGGGTAGACAAGCTCATTTACCCGTGGCTCGCTCGCTAGCAACCGGATGCTTGCTGTTCAAACTGGAGCTATCGTACGGATGATTTTATGTACTACTGTACCACTGAACTATTTGCTCAAGTTTGATGTGCGGAAACTTAAATCCTCGGATGCGAATTCTGTGGATAACAACAGTCTATTGTACTGGAGGTACTCTAAGAGATGAGCTACATTCTAATAAGTCAATCCCCCAACTATGTCTCCCCAGCCTGAAGTTACCAAAGCTTTGCTAGCTTCCACATAGCACCTGCCCGCTTTCGTATGAGCTTGTCCTTCAGTACAATTTGGATACTGCTGTGCCCTTTTAACCATTCTAAACACCCAAGCGTCTGACACATAGCAGTCACTTTCGAATGTATTTATAAGGGCTTCTTTAAACCTCTCATATTCCTGAGCAGTTGGTCCTGTTTGGAAAATAGAGGCCTAAAGCATTTCAGCCGTGTGGCAATTTGGCTGAATATGAGCTTTAACATGCCAAATTTTCTCCAAATCACTAGCAAGCTTCAGTCTATGTATCTAAGCCTCACAGTCTCTTAGGAACCTATTTACGTCATAGTCATCTTCCCCAGTAAACTGTATAGTCGGTTGTGCTGTAGGCAACACCTTTATACAGTCTGAGTTCAAAGGTGACTAGGCAATGAAAGGTCCCTGAGATTGCCTAACCGGTGCTACAGGTGGTAATGTTTAAGTGTATCAGAAGTAAGGTTAGTAGTTGCCATACTAGGTACATGCCATATAGGATTATTAACATGGGTTTTCATGCCAGCACTGTTAGTATTCAGGCCCCAAAGCTTAGCATAAGGAGCTTTAGGAAATAAATGATACTGCCCCTGCTGTCCAAAAGCCTGTGGGGTGCTAAACATGCCTGAGGTGAAAGTGGGTACATAAGTGGCTGGATTAATTTCAGAGCGTAGTGGATTTTGTGGATTTGTTAGAGTGTCTAAGGGTGTTGCTGCAGCCTGTTCTCCAATGTTCACAGTCTCATCTGCACTAGAAATGCCTTCGTCAGTAAGACCAGTGGCCATTTCAGAACTAGGTTGACACTCAGGCACTGTTTAATATGTACGTCCAGAATGCAAACAAAGTGTTAAAGTCTTCCTGAGTATCTAATTGCCCAGAAGTGTCCGGGCTACGAAGTCTATTCCCCAAATTTCCTGCACCCATATCATCCAACACTTGTACAATCTTATCCAACTTCTCTGCTCTCCACTCACGTAAGTCTAAGCCTGATAAGTCTGATTCACCATACTAATTCCCACTGTACCTGTTGTAAAGAGACAGCTCCTTCCTCAGGTGTTGCTTGTTTCATATCTTTTTTAATCTTTCGCCCCAACTTTCTCAGCTTATCCATCTAATCCTTGCCAGTATATATTCCCTTCCCAGTCACAGGAAGTTTAGACATACACAAATAGTTTAGTTATGGGCTTAGCAACAGAGATCAGGACACAGACAAGATACACAGAAAACTAAAATTTTAGAGAGGACTCAAAAACCTTTATTTTCACACATTTCCCATATTACCGTGTGCTGATCACAAAGTGAATGTCTCGTGGAATGATATGCATGTACACTAACATAGGTGTATTCAGATGATGATGAAATCCAGGGTGATTCGCACTGTAATTCCATGGAAGTCACACACACTCGCCCAGGTCTCATCCCTCCAGACACGCTGAGACATACTCTCCACGCCTGCCTCGAGTCGACTGCCGCTCTTTCGCCGCTCGTGCCTCACCAGGGTTGCCAGATGCCCTGAAGATGATGTTATCCCTCTCAGTGCCGGTCTTGAGCTCTCCCTCGTAACAGAGAACTATCTCGCCAAATCTCACTAGAGACAGAGATACTAATCTTGAGAGAACAAGTTCACTACTCTGACTTTCCTGCTCTCACTGTTCTATCCTTTATCTCACTCCGCAATTAGTCCCTTTGCAAAAGGGGGATTTTCTTGGATATTCTGTTATTCACTTGAGATTGAGATGCAACATGAGCATTTCCAAGGGTTGCTTACTTCACAAGTTAGAGTCTCTTTTCAGCACTTTTCATATCCCAGCACTGAGCCACCAGATTAATGTTTCCCCGGCATAGACTCTGCTGAATTCCACAGCTGGCCACCGAGACTTTGGTGACTGATAAGCCCAGGAATTAAGAGCATGTAGCATGTCATGTTAATCAGAAAACCAGGAGCAAGTGTGTTTCTCCCTCTTTATTATGCCACAAAGATATAGCTGTGACATGAGAGATAACGGAACAGAGCGTCTACTGCTGGCAAGAACTAGAATGTATCTCACCGCCTCGTTACCCAGCCTGGGAACCAGCACAGGTCAGCAAAATTAAGAGATGTCACTATATCTCGGACATATAGACATAGGTACACAAGTAGGTGTAAATTACGACTCTACCATGCATATCATATATCTCAATTAGGCAGTATTAACCATATATGTAGTATTAACACACATATTTCCCCAAAACTGAGCTATATACACAATTTATTCCCTTCCCTCACTCTTCATTCAATCTTCCTGTTTACATCGAAAAGTGCTACCCTTAGCATGTCTGGCCTCTCTCTCTCTCCCACCACACTCAACAGTGAGGATGTATTTGGTTATTCATCTCAACACTATAATACATATCCATTAAATATGAATAAATGCATCTATGTATATAAGATGTACAGTAGTGTGAAACATAACTCATTGTGGTAGTGATGCCAGAACCAGAACATTTGCACAATTGTGCAAGCCACACACTACATACTAACTAGACAAATTATGGCCTCGGTAAACATAACATGACAGAAGATTTCTACCTAGTTAGAATACAGAGAAAAAGTTGTGAACCTCATTCTCAAACAGCATTCTAAAAACTGCACTATATTGACATTATGAAGAGTAAAAAACTAAAATCTGGCCTGAGAGGAAAAGTAGAGCGTAATGGAAATAGCTCATCATGCTTGGACAGACAGACCACTGTGTGGATCTTGGGACTTAAGGTATTTAAGCCAAAAAGTTTGTAACTACGAAAAATAACACAAATGGAACAAAATATGTCATAGCTCCATGCGAGCAGAGTCTAGGATGAGCACCGTGCAGTAGAGCAGTGATTCTCAAACTATGGGTCGCGACCCAAAAGTGGGTCGCGAGAGGAATTTTGATGGGTCGCAGGGACATAGAATAGGCCTAATGCTTACAATGTATTTTATTTACTTAACTGAAATTGTAATTATCCTTATTACACTATTAGCATATGCATATTAACTACAATAGGCTATGTACCGGTTTCTCTCTCTCTCTCTTTCTCTCTCTCTCTGATTTTTCTACCTTGTGGGTCGTAAAGTCTTGAAATACTCCAAATATGGTCACACACTAAAAAGTTTGAGAGCCGCTGCAGTAAAGGAAGCTTGCCCTACTTGATGAAATCTCTGCTCAATGAGGAGCTAGGAGCGACACTAGAAAATGTATTTTCAGATGTCGTATAGTAAGACAGCAGTCCAATCCGCAACAGACTAGCATGGCGGAAGCAAACCACGGCTATCATATCAACTGAAAAGCTGTGCACTGTGTGGGGCTGCAAATCAGAAATTAACATACCGAAACCAGGAAAGAAAAATGCCCCCCCCCCAAAAAAAAAAATGAAACAAGGGCAATTCCTCCAAGATGAAGGCTTACCATGCAACTGTGAAAGTAGTAGCACAGAGTCGAGAAGATGCTGGTGCACAGCTCGTATAGGATGGATGCTGTCCCCAGGTGTTGCTCATGCATTGCACTGATAGAGAGAATGACCTGCCTTGCCAACATCAGCGTTGAGCAAAGGAAGGACAGAGAAGGGGTAATGGGGTAAGGATATTTGAGGATTGTACTCACGTTTGCTAGCATTCCCTTTTTTTAGGCTGCATTTATTTCCACGATTTTGGGGATATATTTCCCTGCTTCATCCAGCAGAAGAGAAAGGAGCTAACTCTGCAGCTCACTAAATGCTGACTTGCCCATCTGGTCATTAATATTATTTAATCGAAAGAAAATGGAGAGGGGCACATTCACACACTTGCACTGAGTATCCACAGTCTGTTTATATAGTATCTTCCAGCTCACTCCTTTTCTTCAGGAAGGAAGATTGTGGACTACAAGAAAAGGGCACCTTCACTCTGTAGTCCATTGGACTTACCTAAGGATGAGCCTCTGACAACGAAATCAACATTATCCCTCCCTCTGTTTGTAATGTTAAGCCAAACCGTGTTTACATTCAACTAGCAGTGCTACCCATCTTTGCTAGAGTTACCTATATTACGGAAAATTGATTCCGGTATTTTAGAAATCCTCAAAGGTAGACAAATTCGTGGATGGACGAAACAGCAATCACACACATTTCTTCACCAAATAACACACCCAGTAATTCATCTACTGATCTTGGAGAACTTTTTTTTTGGGGGGAGGGGGGTGATGAGGGATCGAGAATCTGAAATGGAGGTCAGTATTTACATTTATTGGTCCACAGGACCTATTTTAGTCCATATTAACCCTTATCCACCAAGGCTTTCCCACCATCTTTCACTCCTTCTTACGGGGAATTTCCGAGATTTTGGCAAAAGTACCCTTATTTCAAACCCTAATATTTTCCAAATTATTATAACTAGAGAAGAAACTACCTATACAGAAGACTCTTCAACTCTTCCTCTTTCGAATGAAATTATCTCAAAGTCTGCAGGTGGTCCTGTCAATGAGTAAGGATACGTTAAAGATGACTGGTTTTCCCCGTTTTGGCAGGCTAATCCGGGTGTGCGCCACTGTCAGTGACCTTGAATTCGCTGGCTAGCATTGGCAACACTGACTGGAGTGGTGATTGTAACACTGCCTGGCCTCTGAATATTCCACTCATTCAACTTTTTCTTGCTCACCACCGAAAGGATGAGTCATCACTCGGTTCATGTGGCTCCCCATAGTTTTTTCTGTCCATTTCATAGTGCCATTATGCCCCGAAGATGTATAGGAAAAGAATAGCTCTTTATTTGCTGTACTTCTTGCATCAATTATAATAATTTCCCCCTGCTACGGCACTTATATTTGCACTTGACATCACGATTACGGGTAATTGCACTTTGACAAGTAAATGTTCTGGCTGTTTCACGAACTATGGTTGAGTATGAGGTAATTACTTGTACAGAAATTGTGACTAATTTGTACTAATCAAAGGCATCATGAAAATATTACTAATCTTAACACAAGTTATCTTTTCTGTAATTCACATCACAAATTACAATTATTTTCTGAGTAATGAGGGAAAAAAATTAGTTACAGCCAACCAGGTGATCTTTCTCTCCAAAGTACTTTTGGTTTCCTTTCATTGTACTAGATAGGGTTACTCAAGGTATTTCCAATCATTGTTTCACAAATTACCATAAACAGTAACACTTATTGCAATGCACTTGGAAAACTTATCATTAATACACTTATTTCATAACACTGGATGTAACTTACATCTTACATTTCACTTACATATAAAAAAAACACTTGTAAATATCTGTTTACTATTTACAATTTCCCACACACCAGCTCAGTTACTGGGGTAAGCCCAGTGGTAAAGGCAGAACTTTCACTGGGGTCAATGATGCAATCGGAATCGGCCGAGGAAGATAAGGAAGACATCGCTCTACACTCTATGAGTGCCGTTAACAGACTGAGCCATGCATCAGTAAGGTTCCTTGGGTACCTACCTACCCTATGGGTGTCATAGAAAATGGTCGTGAGTTCAAAGGGTGCCGACAAGGTGCTTTCAGCATATCCGTTCAGCCGGTGGCACTCCACACCCTGAAATGTGACAGCTAGCTGGCACGTAGGGGTTAATGCACAAAAAAAAGATTTCATTCTATCCATTCATCAAATCCTTTTCTGTTCATCAGAAATGTTAAGTCCTGGGGTTGAAATACTCAGTCCCAGCATTTAAGGTGAGATTTCGTTCCTGAACCTTGAAAACTATTAAGCTTTATTTTTCGTGGAGGGGGGGTGGAGGGTCAAGGATTAAAGTTGTGCTTCCTCCCCAAGCCTAAATCTTATCGTGTCAAATACCTAATTTACCCTGTAAGCAGATACATCCAAAATTCCATTCTATTAATCTAATAACAATGCATATTTCTAACAGGACAACTAGTGTCGGAAGCTGTGCCTCTTCACTTGAAAGTCTAAGTGCAGTTCCAGTGGTTCAGTCTCAGTTCTTTTGCATTTCTTTGTCTGCACACTATGTTTCACTTTATATATAAAAAACCTAAATTTCTAGTGGGTAGGTGAAACTGAGCACACGCCCTCTTTACCAGACCTAAAGCAATGTCCACATGGTGTGTGTGGCCTTCCTCAGGTCTTTATCTATAACTAAACAAATATGCAGCACTGAAGCTTGTAAATTTTTGGCCTATATAGCAGATACAGGGAGTGCTGGAGCTCCCATTCCATCAGCCCTCGGGACTAGCTCCTGACCATCCCCCTTTGCTGAACTTTGTTTCAGTAACACAGAGAATAGGCCACATGCTCTCCAGTACAAGTTCCTCTAACTGTCATCACCAAACTACATGCACATTACACATTTCACTGCCTATTAAAAGTTTTACAAATGAAAAATTGTAAATATTTACTAAGCCTCGGAGACCCTGAGGGAAGGGGGGGGGGAAGATCAAAACCCCGACCATCCGCTCTTCTCCCGGTGATGACCCAGTGAGATGCCGTTAACCACAGCCTGGCTCACTTCTTCCTTCTGCAACATTCGTGGCCCCTCCTCCAACATTCTCTCTGTTGAGCACCATCTCTCCTCCTGTAAACCTCACCTTCTCTTCCTAAGTGAGACCCAGCTGTCTGAGGCGACTGATAGGAAGACTTTTTGTGTATCTTCCTTCCTTCCCTATACTCATTTCTAAGCCAAAGGTGGTTTTTGTGTAGATGTACACAACGACATAGCTTGCGCTTGTGTTCCTGAACTTTAATCTTAATTCTCTACTCTGGATTCTGTATTCCTGTCATTCTCTAACTAAATATATTTATGCTGTTTACCTATCCCCTAATTCTGTTAACTATGAAAATCTCTCCAACTGTCTTACTTCTAAGATAGAACACATTCTATCGATTTCTCATTTCTCAGAAATCTCTATTCTAGGAGATTTCAATATTCACCACAACCTTTGGCTGCCTCTCCTTTGACTAATCCACGTTGTGGACAAACCTACATCGTTTCTATCCTTAATGACATGGAGCACCTTGTACAGCACCCTACTAATATCCCTCATCATCTTGCATAGAGCTCCAACATACCCGACCTCTTCCTTACAACTAATCCTATTGCTTACACTGTTAATCTTTCCTCTCCACTGGGCTCCTCAAGCCGCAACATTATCATCTTAACATGTCCTATCGCTCCAGTAAGGCCTGTGGACCTTCCAAAGAAGCGGTGGCTGTGGCACTTTGGAGATGCAGATTGGGATGCCCTCAGACAATACTTCCTTGATTATCCCTGGAATGATTATTGCTTCTCTGGCTGGGAGCAATCTGAGTGTGCCTTGCACATTATATATGTTATTCCCCTGGGGATGGAAGCATACATTCTTTTCTCATGTCCTCAGACTAAAACTTAAAAAAAAAAATGGTTTAATCACGCTCTTTCTAATGCTCTCCACAACAAAGCGAAGGCCTACAAAAGGTACTGGAGTCAACCCACTCCTGAATCTCATGTCTTTTATGTTCCTTCTCAGAACTGGGCTAATTGTTCTTTCCTCAGTTAAAAGTAATATCATTTGTACTAAATGCTCTGAACTCTAAAGCTCCAATTCTTCCTGCTCCTTCTGACACCATGCCGAAAACTCTTCTAACATCTTTATCTCATTATCTTTACGTCTCTTTTCCATTCTGATTGGTCTGTAGCTATTTCTTCTACTGATAAAACAGAACTCTTCTCTCAGACTTCCTCCTCCAATTCCACCTTGGACGATTTTTGTGCTGTTCCCCTATCACTTCCTCCTTCTGACTTCCTCATAGCTGAAATTAAAATGGTTTTCAATAGATGTATTTTCTGCCATCACCAGCCTCAATTTTAATAAGACATATGGGCCTGATGGGATCCATCCTGTTGTCCTCAAGAACTGTGCTTCTGTGCTTACATCCTGCCTAGATTGACCCTTTTGCCTTTGTCTGTCAACTTATACCTTTCCTTCTTACTGAAAGTTTGCTCTCACTCAGTCTGTTCCAAAGAATGGTGACCATTCCCAGCCCTCTAACTATCGACCAATTACATTAACATCCTGTATTTCAAGTTTTGGTGTCTATTCTTAACAATAAAATTTAAACATCTTTCTTATCATAACCTTGCTTTTGATCATTTGAATGGGTTCCGCCAGGGACGTTCCACTGGCGATCTTCTCACCTTCTTTTCGGACTCCTGGTCGTCCTCCTCTCGGGACTCTGGAGAAAGCTTTGCCATTGCACTTGACATCTGAATGGCTTTCGATCGTGTTTGGCATAAATATTTAATTTTGGCATAAGGCTTTAATTTCCAAACTGCCCTTTTACGGTTTCTATCTTTCTCTGCCTTCACCTTTAGCTTCCTTTCTGCTGATTCTATTGTTGCTGTTGTAGACGGCCACCGTTATTCTCCTAGAGCTATCAATAGTGGTGTTCCTCAGGTCTCTGACTTATCAGCAACTCTCTTCCTTTTATTCATGAATGACCTTATAAGCTTTACATCTGACCTTATCCACTCATACGCTGATGACTCCACCCTCCACCCTTACATTCACCTATTGCAGCTTCCATTTTAGCAGTTACTTCAGCAAACAAGGGATGAAGCTATGGCACACCGAATGTATGATTTAGCTCATATATCTGATTGGGGTAAACTTTAACTTGTTTTCAAGGCATCAAACCTCAGATCTAACATCTATCAATAGACAAAATCTTCCACAGGAGAACCCCCTAATTTTTTATTATATCCGGTTCAATCCTGCATCACCTTTAAACATACTTGGGGATTCATTATATCTGGATTTATCTTGGAAAGAAATTATCACTTCTCTTGTAAATGAGATTGGGTGTGCTAAGCCGACTCCGTGCCTCCTTAACCCCTGCACAGTTGTTGACTTTATAAATGGATTTTATTCGCTCCTGTGTAGAGTACACTGCTCATGCCTGGGGAGGCTCCTCACATGCAGTTGTTCTCAACAAGGTGGAGACAAAGGATTTTCACCTCATTAACTCTCCTTCTCCTACTGGTTCCCTTCTACCTCTGTCTTTTAGCTGCACTGCTGCATCTTTATCTCTTTTTTTATCGCTGCTTCAATGGTCACTGCTCGTCTGGGCTGTCTGCTTGCATTCCTCCACCAGTAACTCGAGCTCGTAACACCCGTCTAGCAACAAACTCTCATCTTTTTTCTGTCCAGCTCCCTAATGCGAGAGTTAATCACTACTCGCAGTCCTTCATTTATGCAACAGGACAACTCTGGAACTGTCTCCCTCTGTCTGTATTTCCTATTGCCTATGATCTCCAATCTTTCAAACGCAGTGTGTCCAGGCATCTCTAAATGATTATATCTTGAACTTGGCTCTTTTTAACCTTGTTTTCGTTTTTTCCTTAAGGAACAACTTACAGGCTCCCGGCCTTTGATTTCTTCTTCCGTGCATAAAGAAAAAAACACATACATACAAGTGCCCAGACAGACACACGTAATAATTATATAGATTATAATAATCCTGGCACATTTAGACCTTGCCTCGGACTCCCCAGGGTGGGAGGACCACAAATGCCCCCACCAACCGCCTCTCTCGCGGTGACGACTCTATGAGTTGAGTGTAAAACTGTCTGATTCACTTCTTCATTTCTGCAACATTCGCGGACTTTCCTCTAACTTTCTTTCTGTTGAACATCACCTCTCCTCTTCTAAACCTCACCTTCGCTTTTTAACCGATACTCAGCTGTCTGAGGCAACTGACAGCAAACCCTTTTCTGTATCCTCCTACTTTCTCTATACTCATTTCAAAGCCAAAGGTGGCTGTTGTGTATATGTACGCAGCATCTTATCTTGCTCTCGTGTTCCTGAACTTGATTCTTTTGAAACTCTCTACTCACTGGCTTCGGCTTTCCTGTCATTCTCTGACTAAATATATCAGCACTGTTTACTTATCCCCTAATTCTACTGACTATCAAAAATTCTTTGACTATCTTACTTTTACAATGGAACACATTCTATCCATTTCTCCTTTCTCTGAAATCTCCGTTCTAGGAGATTTCAATTTTCACCACCACCTTTGGCTCTCCTCTCCTTTCACTGATCCACCTGGTGAACAAGCCTACATCTTTTCTATCCTTAATGACTTATAGCAGCATGTACGTCACCCTACC
Source organism: Coenobita brevimanus (assembly GCF_032717465.1). NCBI lineage: Eukaryota > Metazoa > Arthropoda > Malacostraca > Decapoda > Coenobitidae > Coenobita > Coenobita brevimanus. Next base: position 3,907,811 of record NC_136986.1, on the reverse strand, counting down.
TGTATCCCTGACCACCTTGGAGAGAGCTCCAACATACTTGACCTCTTCCATACAACTAATCCTTCTGCTTACAGTGTTAATCTTTTCTCCCCATTGGGTTCCTCTGATCACAACCTTATTATCTTAACCTGTCCTATCACTCTGATACAGCCTGTGAACCCTCCAAAGAAACGGCGACTGTGGCACTTTGGAGCTGCTGATCTAACCCTATCCATTCGTATGCTGATGATTCCGCCCGTCGCCTTTCCATTCAATTCCCGCAACGTCCATCCCAGCAGTTACTTCAACTAACAAGGGATGAGGCTATGGCACTCCTAATATCTGACCTGGCTTGTACCTCTGACTGGGATGAAAATAATATTGTTGTTTTTAATGCATCTGAGACCCAGTTTTTACACCTATCAACCCAACAGAATCTTCCACAGGAGTACCCACTAAAATATAATAATATCCAGCTCAATCCAGCATCATCCTTGAACATGCTTGGGGTTTCATTCACTCGGGATTTATCTTGGAAAGATCATGTTACATCTCTGGTAAAATCTGCTTCCAAGAGATTAGGTGTAGTAAGCTGACTCCGTACCTTCTTTACCCCGGCACAGATGTTGACTTCATACACGGGATTTATTCGCCCCTGTATGGGGTACAACTCTCATGTGTGGGGAGGCTCCCCACATACAGCTCTTCTTAATAGGGTGGAGTGAAAGGCATTTCGTCACATCAACTCTGCTCCTCTTAGTGGCTCCATTCAACCTCTGTTTCTTCACTGCACTGTTGCCTCTTTATTTTTTTGCTATCGCTACTTCCATGTTCATTGCTCCTCTGAACTGTCTGCTTGCATCCCTCCACCTCCACGACGGGTGCGTAGCACCCGTCTAGCAATAAACTCTCATCCCTTTTCTGTCCAACTCTCTAATGAAAGAGTTAACCGTTACTCCCAATCCTTTATTTACGCAACAGGTCAACTCTAGAACTGTCTACCTCTGTCTGTATTTCCTACTTCCTTTGATCTCCAGTCTTTCAAATGCAGTGTGTCCAGGCATCTCGAAATCAGCAGATCTTGAATTTGGCTCTCTTTTGTATTGTTTTTTTTTTTTTTCTTAGAAGGAACTGTTTTGCGAGCTCGAAGCCTTTGGTTCCTACTTCGTCGCATAAAAAAAAAAAAAAAATGAAGAAATGCTTTGTAATACAAATGGATGCCTTTATGCAGTGTCACAGTTGGAACCAGGCGGCTCCACCGCCTGGTTATACAAGTGTCCCTCATCTATTTCCCCATCTCCCAGATGGAGAATTTTGAGATGTTGGAGGAATGTCAGTTTAGTCCCCAGTCCACCAGGTTCACATTTCTGATGAGCAGGGATTTGCAGTTACTGGTACTACCACAAATACTCTCTTGATCAGTGATCACACACACACACACACACACACACACACACACACACACACACACACACACACACACTTCTGTGCCATGTGCTCTTCCGATACCCACCACACACACACACACACACACACACACTTCTGTGGCATGTGCTCTTCCGATACCCACCTCACTTATCCTTCAAATGTACTCATAAGATAGTGTACTGAAATCAAATATGAGTGTAGGTGTATTACTGAATGTACAGTAACTGTACATCTTAAGGACCTGGCAGAGACGGGTTGGTGAAGGAGACTGTATAATCATCACCAAAAGCCGTGTCGTTGATTAAGTGTCTGTTTCATCACCCACAGTTAATTCGACGCGTACTCTCGTTGGCTGAGGAAGCTTTATAGTACCTTTTCGTCGGAGATATATATATGTTTTTTACACCTTCCTGTCCTCTTCTGTGTTCCATAAATACTACCAATTTCGCCTTACTCTGCACAAATAACGTAGAGAATAAAGTAACCATCCATATCCAAAAAGATGTCCATAAGGAAGTGGTGATATGGAGTTTCCTTCACTGACGAAAATCCGTACCTTTGTCATCTGACCTTCAGGTACTCACTGCCGTAAAGCTCTATTGATAATTTTGTTTCATATTAACTGTCCTTATTATTCCTTTCACTTATTCTTGTTCTTAGCGAGTTAAAGAACAATGGTCAGCATCTGCCTTCCGCATAAAAAATGCAGATTGGGAGAGTATGAAAAACATGAAGGCAAAGAATTTTAATTATTTTTGAAACTGACGTAAATGCACTATTTTTTCAAAATTTTCGTTCTTTCTGCTGCCCATTTGTTACTCAGTCATTATATAGTGTAACTGTAACTAACAACTGGGTAAAACTAAACTGTAAATAACCAAACACACTATAGTGACTGTATGCAACCTTAATCCAACTTATAATAGGTTGCGAGTTGCTGAACGGCAGGAGGAGGAACGGGACTTTCGGAGACTGTAGTGTATTTAAGTTAGTGCCAAAATAATATTAGTGTTCGTTCCGTTCATTAGTTTCACCCTCTGTCAATTTGTCTTTTATAGGGGGGGGGGGGAGATCCTGATCATTTATTACTATAACTGATAGAATATATTGCAGAAATTAAGCTGGTCTGTCAAGCACTTTACAACACTGACATATTTCATGAGTATGCCAACCCTTGATATCTCATTACAGTTTTGTTCTGTGACAGACCAGCCCAGGGACCAGTCTAGCAGAGTCAGTGTTACTGAGAGACCGGTCAGAAATTAGTCTTCCTAGATCCTCCTGGATGGTTACAGGTGCATTCCTAGGATCCCCCAAGATGATTAACATCGATTATTGTTATATTCACAAAGGTATGTTTACTCCAAGAGGCCAGAGTGTCTGGCAATAAACAGCTTGGCTGTTTTCGTCTCAGAGATCCAGAGGAACATGATGACAATTACTCCACCATTTGAGCACTTTAGTAATCAATGAAATTACCTGGAAAACATAATTATGATACTGATTGAGATGGGTATATACTTTTATTCAATTAGACAATATATTACACGGAAAATCAGGGACCAGTTAAGCAGTTACTAGGACAGGGTACTAATGAGTCACTTGAGATGTATTTTCATCTACTGGTATACGAGTTCATATTCTGAAGATGTTGAGCAAACTATATGTTGAAAGTGAACTCATTCACGTTGCCTTCAACGTAGAGGAGTTCGATATAACGTTAATCACCCCTTCACTATGAAATGTCTCCACAGTTGAATGAAATAGGTTGTTGGTTGCCAGAGTAACTAATACATCGCAGTGAGTGGTTTAAGAGATATACAGTGGTATCCTGCTGCCAAACAAGGAAAGTAACGCGGCACTAATGCACACTATAAGAAACTGCTAAATAATTACTTTGTGATATGCTGTTTTTTTTTTGTTTTTTTTGTCTACTGACAAGAATTGCGCTTGGCGGGAAAGAGAAACATCCTCAATTAAACTCCTGCCCTAAAATATGTAATAAAAAAAAAATAATCGTCAAATGAGAGGAAGACTGATACAAAGAAGGTAAAGGGATTTACACTCAGGATCGTAAACGTAAACAGGATATATTGTTCTTTATGCAAACTTTTGCCTTATTTTTACAAACACAATGGTGGCAGTTTCTTGATATTCCTAAAGAGTTTTTAGTGTCTTGCGTTCCAAGTTTCTCCGCCAGTTTAGTCCTGTCACGCATTTCTGTAACCACAAATCAAGACTGGCTGGCAACTGGTCGAGGCACGAGACTCCAAGAGATGTCCCGCGATTTTCGTATTATATTTTGAGCCCCACAATGATTATTTGGCAAATCAAAGAATACTGACTTCTCAACATGAAAAGGAAGAGGATATGCGTTCCAAGAAACAATGTTTAATTTTGCAAAAAAACAAAACTGTGGACAAGGAAATGAAATGACGTTGCTGGGATAGTGTGTCGTCTCCTGTCTCTGTTCTCGTCCTCCAGGATGTAGTTCTGAGATGACGTATTCTCTCACAAGCTTTGGCATCAACGTTTATCTCCTTCTGCCAGCAGTCAATCCATCTGTAAATCGAGGAGACACTTGCACCAGTCTCCAGGGCAATGTCTTTCACCGATACGCCTTCCAGCCACATCCTCACTATATGCAGACGATCTGCCATCACAGTCAGATAGAGGATTAGGCACTTACGAATTTACTTTACAGTGTCAGACAAAATACTCATGCAATTTCTTGTACGATATTGTGATGTTGGAGTAACAGCGATGCATATTTGCTCTTTCTTTCTCTCTCTCTCTCTCTCTCTCTCTCTCTCTCTCTCTCTCACACACACACACACACACACACACACACACACACACACACACGCACGCACGCACGCACGCACACACACACACACACACACACACACACACACACACACACACACACACACACACACACACACTTACGTACTTAAAACTGTCCTTCTGGTATAGAAGACAACAACTGCCATACTCACTAGGATAGTGTGTTTCTCACTGTTTTTGGTGCCAACGTGTGTGACTGTGCGGACTAATGCTGGATCCACAAACTTTACCCCACAGTCAGCATATCACATCCTGGGTTGATGGGAGAACTTTGTTTTGGTTGTGCCTCCATTTTCTACACTTTTCTCAGGCCAGATTCCGATCTTCTTCAAGATGCCTTGTTCCTTCGCTGCAAAGGGCTTGTCATTGTTCTTTGTCCGAGGTATTGGTTTCACGATCTTTTAGTATGATGTTGCCTTTCTTCAGAGTTGTCCTTATATGATCTTTATAATTATCTTTTCTTCTGTCCCTCTGGGTTGTGACGTGCTGCGGGAAATTGGCCATACAGAACTTGGCTTGGAAGTGGTACTCTGGCATGCAGAACACGTGTCCGACCCATATAAAAAATTATTAGGACATCATGGTTTCTATGCTGGTTGATTTTGCCCACTGGAGGATTTGTAACAGGGGGACTTTATCATCCCATTTGAATCCTAGGATGCATTGTACGTACTGGCTGTGAAATGACTCAAGCTGTTTGATATGAAGGTTGTTGGAAGCCTAAATTCAGATCCGTATAAGAGAGTGGAGAGGTATACAGATTTATATACTGCTACCTTTCTCTCGATACTCAGGCTAATACATTCAAAGACACTGGGTCTGAGACGTCCAGAAAAAGCCGAGACGTGGTTGATTCGTGCAAGGACTTCTACATCAATGTTAAGTTTATCTGTGAACACATCCATGGTAGGTAAAATTCTCCACCTGTTAAACATTTTAGCCTTTTACCTGAAATGTATGAGGCTTTGCTAGGTTGTTTCTCTGATATAGTTTTTGTTTTACTGACATTCAGAATCCCATTGCATGGTATATGTTAGAAATGATAGCAATACTCTGTCGTAGGGCTTCTGCGGCACGTGTAAGGATAGCATAGCTCTCAGCTCAAGAAGCCTTTGACTGTGACTGAAGACGTCCGAGATTATATTAGTTACCGTCTAGACGGAAATGGATTTTTATTAAATCAGCAGGATTCATTTGTTGGTGACTTAAAAGGACGACTGCAGTGAGACAGATATTGAAAATGACAGGAGCCAGAACACATCCTTGCTTTATCACCATGTCCACTTTGACGGGCTCAGATTTGCTCCCACCTATGGACACACAAACATTCAAGTTGTCATGCAGACTATTCAGGATGGTAAAAAAATTTGTTTTCAACTCCAAATTTTGAAAGAGCGTTCCGTAAAATTTCCCTGTTGTCAGTGCCAAATAGTTTTGCAAGATCAGCACTCGTAAATGCAATATAAATACAATTCACAGTTCTGCTTGTGGCATTTTCTTGTATCTGTCTGGCAACAAAGATCATAAGATCATATCACAGGAGCTTTTTTCCCTACCAAATCCATATTGTGTTTCAAGAAATGTTGACTCAGTCAGATGATTTTTCAGTCTGGATAACATCTTGGCTTGTACTTTGCAAGCATTCACCAGGAGGGAGATAATTCTACTATTGTTTCAATTTGTGCAGTCCCATTTCTTCTTCTAAATGGTTACAGTATCATAAATACACCATGCAGATGGAATTTGTTCTTTATTCCAGATATTCAGAATGAGATTATCAAGGCACTGGTGGACTAACTGTCCACCCTCAATGATTAATTCAGATGGCATTCCATCAGTGCCTGCGTTTTTGTTATTTTTTATAGATCGGATGGCCTGAACAGTTTCTGCAAGTGTAGGTTGGACATTGAGACCTGCTGCTTGAGGAGCATTTGGGATATCATGAAGGATATTTTGCAACATTGGGTTGCTTCAGTGCAGTACGGTGTTGAAGCGTTGTGTCCATATTTCTTGGATTGCTTCCATGTCTTTCAGGCGCTCTTCCTCAGGTGAACGTATAGTGTCTTATGTTGTGTTTGGTTCCGACTTATGTTTTATCGACTTGTAGAATCCAGGTTCGTCGTAAATATCAGTTAGTTTATGCAGCTCTTTTGCCTGCTCGGTTCACAATTTGGTCTCATGTCAGGCAGCGTCCTCTGGGTTTCATTTACAAGATTCTGGAATTCAGTTTTTAGGGTTAGGGAACTAGGATGAGCCAACCAGTTGTTATGTGCTCTATTCTTCATTGCAAGAAGGAAATATATGTCCTCAGCATGATCATCAAACCAGCCATTTTGGCGATTAGAGGAGATTTTTTTGTTTTGTTTTTTTATGGCAGTGCCGTGGAGCATTGTCTTAATGTTCGGCCACTCAGTGTCTAGGTTTGTTGCACTGATGCTTAGGCCAAGTGGTGGGCATTGAGACAGCTTGTCCGTAATAGTACTGCAGAAGGTGTTACAAGTTGCTGCATTCTTTAAAACAGTAAAGTTTATATTCTTGGATGTTGGTCTACGGTGCATTTGTGGGCATGTGACCAGTTGCGGTTTGGCGAGTATAATGTCATGGTCTGCTGAACACCCAGCACCTCTCATGGACTGGGTTATAAGAACTTCTTTTTTTTAATCTTGCTGCCTTATAGTGACATAATCAATTAGGTGCCAGTGTCTAGATCGTGGATGCATCCACGTGTCTTTTGTTTATTCTTAAGTTGGAAAACGGTGTTGGTGATGACCAGACTGTGTTATGAACATAATGAAAGCAGTCTAAGGCCATTGCCGTTCATGTTGCCAACTCCATGGAGCCCTATAATGGCATCAAAGTCTTCAAACAGGATGAGTTTGTCATTATGTGGTTTTGAGAAAGCAGTAGATCCAGAGAGTCGTTGAAGGAATCTTTGCCGGTGTCCTCAGTGTCAAGCATTGAAGCATAGGCACGGATGAGCGTTTTACATTGACATTAGAGAGAGGTTTGTGCCAGAGCATCAGCATCTCTGATATACCCACAGGTGATTCTTGGATCTTCTATAGTAGGTTGTTTGAGTATCCTCTCCAGAAATACTTATAACCTTCTCCTCCTTCTGTTAGGTTGTCCTTTCTGGAGAGGTGAGTCTCAGGTACAGCAGCAGTGTCAGTTTATTATCGTTTTAGTTCATGGGCAATACAGGCAGTCCTACAGCGTGGTCCTGGGTCTTGGTCAAAATCAAGCATGGCCCGTATATTCCTGGTTGCAAGTCAGAGAGATTCTTTTGGTTTTTCGACCGTTGTTTGGAATGCCTTGACAAACGCGGTTGCTTGCCAAGGTGTAGAGCAGCAAATGTTTAGGTTACCTTTTCTAAACCCCTCCTCATCATATTAACCAGCTAGGTGTCCGTTTCTGGCTGCTTGGTCACAATGGATACTGCTGAAGGCATGGGATGTTCCTATGCCATTATGCCAGCGACCACTGGGCCAATGCAGCCAATGTGCAGGACTCGAGCTGGCGACTTCCACCCTCCATGGTCTACCATCATCACCGTATCCTGTCGCCATAGGCCATTCAGTTTTGATGATTGGGTTAAATGGAAGATGAATATAGCAGTGTGCTCGTACAATGAAAGCATTTGGTGTCATGGTGAGAGTGCGCATTCCCACTGCCACATTACTTGGTCGTTCTTAGTCTGTGACAGTGGTATGAAGATTCACAGCACCTATCTACTGACCAGAGTTGCAGGAGTCTACCGGAGCTCTGGCTATAATGCCCTGTCTTCAAAAGGACATCACTCAAGAATTTCACGTTCGGGGTTTACTTGCGTAGCCTTAACGCACCTAAGGGTGGATGGGTACACAGTCTGACCCCTCACTGATTGTTCCTTCAGCATGGGTAACATTGTATGTCTGTTGAGGCCAGAGGGATCTACCCCCAACCGATATGGGCCACCAGATTTATGGGGTATGCATGCATCCCACAATGACAAGGTGGTTCCTGTGGGAGGTTACACACACACACACACACACACACACACACACACACACACACACACACACACACACACACACACACACACACACACACACACACAAACACACACACACACACACACACAGCACAAACTTCCATCAACTCCCTTTCAGTCCTACGGTTGGATGATGCTAGACTACACTAGAAAAAACATTAGTCTACACTCCACCAGGTTTACGTTCACACAAGCCAAGGGTTGCAACTAATATATACACTATGGTATAAACATACATTCAACTGTACGGTATATGCTTATGCAGATTATCTTACTTTAGTACTCAAGTTCACAAGATCTGAGTGTGACTTAACCCAGACTAGGTTACCCCATCACCGGACTAGTTCCCGCAACTTACCTTACCTTATAGTAAATTGAAGGTTATTTATAGACTGTGCATAATACGGTGGAATTAAGAGTTACTGCTGCATTAATATAGAGGTAGCAATACCATTATTACCTCTTCTTTGCTCAAGGATAAGGAAATGTGAGTACACAACCTCCCGATGCCTGTATTTCTTCCTGCAGAAACAGATTTGTGTAATGACAAAGTAACAAGTCTTCACCATTTATCCTTTGTCTGGCTTCTGATCCTCGAGGATAATAGGAGAAAAAATATATTCCACTCTCTCAGAGAGTATCATACTCCACTAAGGAATAAAGTGTCTTTTTTTTCTCTTTGTACCGAGGTTCTTCACAAGGATGCCTGTTTTTTTTTTGTTTTTTTTTCAATTTGTACCAAGGTTCTTCACAAGGACACCTTTGCGTGGTGACACGTATATGACTGGGTGACTCCACTTCCTAGTTAAACAAACGTTCAACAGCTTTCTCCCTATCACTCGAAACGAGGATGGTGGACTTTAGATGAAACGTTTTTCAGCCTGCAGTTCACCGGGTTCCCAACATGATGAACCTGGGGCAAAAAACACTCAGGTTATACACTGTCAATTTCGAGGCGTGTGTGAAAGTGGCTCAGTTGTGTTGTTCTTACCGTTATTCCTATACTCCTTTGGAAGGAATTCTCCTTTCTTTGAGGGTTTCTGTCTAACGTGCGGATCACTGACGTTTGAAGAAATGAGCTTATTGGCTATGAGCCGGTAGGTGAAGAAAGGTAGGCTAAGAACCATTCCTCCCAAACATTAAGTCCAGAATATTCAGGCAAGGAAAGGTTGTCAGATATATCTTAAAAATAAATTATTGATTAATTGATTGATTAAGTGAAATAAAATCTTGTGGTGCAACTGCCAGAGTCAAATGAACATGAACTTCAAAGTGGAAAAAAATTAATGGGCTAGATGGCAAATTTATATAAATCGATGAGCATTACAACTGATCGGTGTATATAATGGCCTACTTACACTGCTTGCTGTAGTTAAATGGTGTCAGTCTTGGAGGACGACCCATGCCAGTAATCGAACATCGATATTTCTGAGCCATCAGGGGAGGCGTGTGTCTTGGTTGAAGAGGGATGTATGTGGATGTTGATATCTGTGAGGTGGAGTCAAGATTCCGCAACTTTGAGACGTGAGTGAATGTGAATGAGGCCCATTCAAATGAGCAGACTTTGGTTAGGTTATTCCATATATATATATATATATATATATATATATATATGGCGGTAGGCGGAGGCGCCCACCATCCGCTCACTCGATGTAGTGCTGCTCTCGGGTATCTGCCCTTTCCTCTCCATCCTTCTTTCCTTCCATTCTCTTCTGTCTTTCTTTCCTTCATTCTTTCCTTGTCCTTCTGCCTTCGAGTGACTTTACACTCCCTCTTCTGTCTTTCTTTCCTTCATTCTTTCCACTTCCTTCAGCCTGTGCACCAGGAAACCATTTACTACGCTGGGCGGTAACCATATAACCAAATTTTGGCGCCTGGTGGTTTAGTGGGCAATTATTGTGCTCCAATCGGATTGAGCCGGTGAAGGTTTATATCCAAGGGATGATTGGGGTTGATTGCTCATGTAATTCCACTCAGGGATGAGTGAGGCTGGTCACTCTCATCTTAAATGTCGGGACCAATTGCCTAGCCCCAGACTCCTACGCACCTCATGAGACAATGTAGGATTGGATGATATATATATATATATATATATATATATATATATATATATATATATATATATATATATATATATATATGAGAGAGACAGAGACAGAGAGAGAGACTTTAATCCTGTAGGGGATGGCTACAAACAAATCGCCCCCATGTCGCCCTGTCCCGCACATCATAACGAGGGAAAAGTGGTATAGTTGGTGATGATGATGATGATGAAAAACTTTGTGCTTCTAAAATGTGGGCAGACCTGTCATAAAAAACTGTATTTATCCACTGTCCGATGACGCCCATTCATGTACAGTGTCTGTGTTCTCTCCAGATAATTTAGTTTAATTTTAAAAGGATTCCAAACTGTAATGGATTTTTTTACTGGTATATCCAGTGAAGGTAGGTTTGGAAACCACGCCCAATACTGACCGTAATCGTCTGGTGCTGTTAGGATTGAGTGATTGATTGGTGAACCTGTAGAAAAAAATGACTGTGCAACTCCCTTGTGTGGCACCGGACAGCAGTGAAACAGACGATACGATAAAGTAAAAGGAATAAAACTAACACTAAAAGCACTAAACACTAAAACTTACAAAGGAGTCTGGGTGCCTGCAAAAAGGACAGGCTTCCCCCATCCCTCACCATTGCAAAAGCATCCTCTCCAAGCACTGGGCTGTGTTTGTAATAATTTAACCCGCCCCATCCTGACGTTTTCTGGGCAGTGGTACACCCCAGCCCCGACATTTTTGGACCTTTTTTTTTTTGGCTCAAACATCCGCTTTTGGTGAGAAACATCGAAAATTCATAGAGAAATCACTCACCTGAGGTTTAAAATACTCGATTCAGGTACGAGTACCTCCTTACATGACTGGGTTTTCTAACAGGCTGGCACCAAAGAAAACGAGTTCTATGGGAGGGTAACTATTTTATCCACTCATAAACAGTATTTATTTATTTACTTGGTACGAATTTATATGTAGTACAAGAGTATATTGGTTTTCAAACAGTAATATAGGCATTATAAGCATTGTTTCACTCACTAACTCATCACCATTCATGACCTTTTCTTCCCACATTACCTGATCATCATTTCTGACTGTTTCTTCCTCTAATGCTATGTAAACTTTGTCCTCCACATTGTCATCGATTGGGGACTCACTCTGGCCCTGGATGTCTTTATTGGCCAGGTCACTGGCAACAGGTGAATTGCCGAGACAATGGCGTGCAGGGGGGGGGAGAGGTTATGCAGTGGAAGGCATTGTCCCTGCTTGGCATCTTGTAGAGGAACAGAGGAAGGCGTCCCGTGTATACGTGCAAAAAATCACTCGCAAAATCACTCGCAGAAATTGAAAATTGTGCAAATTAAGGACCTTGCAATGTTGCCGCGTTAATTTACGTCTCCGGGATATGAGTGCACATCATGTGAGGACGTGAATTCACGTCTTCGGGACGCAGCGGGTTAAAGCAGACGTAATATGATGGACAGTGTTAACCTCAATCCGATGATGTCCTTTTCAAATTTATCAGGCCTTCACTAAACAGATTTACTGCAAGTACGAAGGACATTTATTGAAGAGTTTGCTGAAGGTTATATCTATTACAAGCTGCACAAAATCGCCAAGATTATTAACCTGGTTACTGCGATGGTGTCATAAGTTTATTGTTACCTCCAGAAAATAATACTAAACTCAGGAAGAGTTTCTTGTATTCAAGGGGTTCATGAAAGCTACATCTGAACACCCAAGATCAGGTTCAGATTGTTTTCTCCCAACCTCAATAAAATTGCCTGGAGATTTCAAGATGATATTATCAACTACCAATGTAATATATATATATATATATATATATATATATATATATATATATATATATATATATATATTTATGTGGGGAAGATGGAACCAAAGGCAATGAGCCCGCAAAACTGTTCCCTCCAAGAGAAAAACAAAATACAAGAGAGAGCCAAATTCAAGATCCATTCATTTCGAGATGCCTTGACACACTGCATTTGAAAGACTGGAGATCATAGGAAGCAGGAAATACAGACAGAGGGAGACAGTTCCAGAGTTGACCTGTTGCATAAATAAAGGACTGGGAGTAACAGTTAACTCTTGCATTAGAGAGTTAGACAGAAAAGGGGTGAGAGTTTCCTGCTAGACGGGTGCTATGCGCCCATCATAGAAGTGGAGGAATGCATGCAGACAATTCAGAGGAACAGTGGCCATTGAAGTAGCGATAGAAAAGAGATAAAGATGCAACGTCGTGGTGAAGAGACAGAGGTTGAAGGGAGTCAGTAAGAGGGGGAGAGTTAATGAGACAAAAAGCCTATGACTCCACCCTATTGAGAAGAGCTGTATGTGGGGAGCCTTCCCACACGTGAGAGTTGTACTCCACACAGGGGCGGATAAAACCCCTGTATAGAGTCAACAATTGTGCGGGGGCAAAGAAGGAACGAAGTCGGCTTGTCACACCCAATCTTTTGGAAGCAGATTTTACAAGAGATATAATATGATCTTTCCAAGACAAGTCCCGAGCAAATGAAACCCCAAGCATGTTCAACGATGATGCAGGATTAAGTTGGGTATTATTAAACATAAGTGGGTATACCTGTGAAAGATTTTGTCGGGTTGATAGGTGCAAAAACTGAGTCTTTGATGCAAACCCGAGACGTCCCGTCAACGTATGGATACGTTGCAACGTTTTGCATTTGCCAGTCCCGTCGACGTACCGGTACGTTTTGCAATTGCGAGTTGCATTATTTCCACAATTTTCAAAATTTGCGCTTGATTTTTGGTACGTAGCGTCGCATGACCTTCCCCTACCTGCCACCAGGAGGGGACACTCGGCGACCCCGCATGACCCACACTCACCTGTGGCTAGGTCACTCACCTGTTAGCAACGGTCCCACTCAGACATGGCGCATAGAGGTCTCTCAGAGGACGAAATTCAAGCCGCCCTGGATGCCTTTACTGGCGATAGTGATTCACCACTCAATGATGAGGAGATGGACAAAGATTATGTCCAACCAGAGGATGTGGAAAGCAGCACCAGTGATGAGGAAGTCCCGTCCCCCAGGAAGCGGCGCTACATGACTTATTGTGCTGCAGGAGAGGGTCAGGCCGCACAAAAACATGCAAGATCCTCTAGCCAGCCCCTACGTGACGTGGAGCCCGATTTCAAGGACGAGGACGATGATGAGGACGAGGACATAGCCGTGGGACGTGCTTCCACGTGGTACGGCCGTGAGGTAATTACTCATCACGGCCCAGAGCGCACACCACATCGTTCTAACAAGTATGGGCCTAGTGTTTTGTTTGGGGATGGCGGAAGTGGTGTTGAGGGAGTGAAGAGTGAAAGGGAAAGTGTTGGGAAGAGTGTGGAAAGTGAGAGCGGCGGGAGTGAGTCACGTGGTGGCGTGAGGCGGCGGGGCTTATCACTTGGGGCAGTGAGGGTGGGTAGTGAGTCACATGGTGTGGTGATGGAGCAGGGAGGTGAGGAAGAGCCACTCCCCAGCACGTCTTATGCTCCCCAATATTCCCGGGCTTCCTCCCCACAGCCCCCTGATGTTCCCCAAGGCCGTAAGGGTAAGGGAAAGGGGAAGGGTAAAGGCAGAGGGAAGAGGAGTGCAAATCGGAACGCCCTGCACACTCCTCCTACCCAACCTCCCCCACCATCATCTCCTCCCCACCCTGATGAAGGTGAGGATGGGCACGATCGGGACGAGGATTTTGTGTCTTGGAATTGGGAGGATGGGAGTGATTTTACTCCCCTCATTCACCCATTCACTGAGCAGGGGTGTGCTGGATGCATTGCTTCCGGTATTCACCCAAATTCAACCAGGTTGGATTTTTTCCACCTTTTCTTCAGTGAGGCTTTTGTGGAGGAAATAGTGGATCAAACCGGTTCGCTAAGAGCCAGTGGCATGAGAGTGAAAGACAGGGCACAAGGAGCAGGCATTCAATCCTCTATGATTACCCAGTCTCCCTTGCAGAAATGTTTTTGTTTTTGGCCTTGGTACTTTTGATGGGTATTGTACGAAAGAACCGAATTCCTGCATACTGGACAAGGGACCCTATTATGCTTACACCAATATTTGGCCAAGTAATGAGCCGTAATCGGTTTCAGCAAATTCTAAGCCGCCTCCACTTCAATGATGCAGCTGATTCTGCAAATGCTAATGACACTGATAAGATGAGGCAAATTAGATTGGTTTTTGATCACCTAGGGCAGACATCCCGTTCTTCATTTTATCCCTATAGAGACCTCGTCATAGACGAGAGTCTCGTGTTGTGGAGAGGCAATATTTCATTTCGGCAGTACATACCCAGCAAAAGGCACCGTTTTAGGTTCAAGATCTTTGTTATGTGTGACTGCAGGACTGGGTATGTGCATGCAATAGTCTTGTACACCGGTGCACAGACAGACATAATAGAAGATCGGAGTATTGGTCTGTCGGGAGCAGTGGTAAAGACAATGATAGAAGACTATCTTCGTCGTGGTCACGTCCTTTACCTTAACAATTGGTACACTAGCCCTGTTCTCCCTCGATTTCTACACAGGCATGACACGGGGATATGTGGGACCATGAAGGTGAACCGGCGTCACATGGTCAAGGTGGGGCGCAAACTTGACAGGAATGAGGTTGTCTTCTTCCAGGCAAACAATATCCTTGCAACTGTGTGGAACCACAATAGAGAAGTCCGCCTCTTGTCCACAGTTCACCGCCCCTTTATGGACCGTACAGAGTCGGTAGATTATCGGAGCGAGAACAGGCACCATGTATGGAAACCTGAGTGTGTGCTTGATTATAATATCAACATGCGCCTGGTGGACCAGTCAGACTCCATGATATCCACTGTCGAGTGTGCCAGGACCACGATGAAGTGGTACAAAAAACTATTCTTTCACCTGCTTGACATTACTGCCCTGAATTGCCACCACATTCACGCCATGACAACAGGAGTTCAGGAAACCTTTGAAGGGTTTGTGAGGGAGCTGACACGAGAGATTGTTGCAAAATATGCGGTTGAAAAGCCCCAACACCGCACCCACACGGCCCCAGGTGCCCACCCTCCCCTGAGATTATCCTCCTGCCATTTCCCCACTCCCATACCTCCCCAAGCAAATAGACCTAGGCCCCAACGCAGGTGTCACGTGTGTAGCAATTCCCGCGTGAGACCCACCACTCAGAGAAAGGACACCCGCTGTGAGTGCGTTCAGTGTGACGTGGGTCTGTGTATTCACCCATGTTTCAGTGAGTTTCACAAGCTCCTGCACTTCTGATAAGGTGTGAATGCGATAGGACGCTGATACTCTGAAATAAATGCGACAAACAGACGCTCAGTGTAAATATAAGGCCAGTAGATCTGTAAATAGTAGTATGGAAGTGAATACGAGTATAATATAAGTGGAAAATTATTATGTAAGTGTATGAATATTATCTAAGTGGAAACATACCTTGAGAGGGTATTTTGATGCGATATTCATACGCTCAGTGCAATAAATAAGGCCCGTAAATATGTAAATAGGAGTCTACAAGTGAACACGGGTGTAATATAAGTGGAATATTAGTATGTAAGAGTATGAGTAATTTCTAAGTGGAAACATAACTTGCGAGGGTATTTTGATGCGATATTGAGACGCTCAGTGGAATAAATAAGGCCCGTAAATATGTAAATAGGAGTCTATAAGTGAACACGGGTGTAATATAAGTGGAATATTACTGTGTAAGTGTATGAGTATTATGTTGGTCGAAACATTCATTGCGAGGGTATTTTCATGCTATATTCTGATGCTCACTAGAATAAATAATGTCAGTGAATATGTATAGTGCAGAATGGGGTGTAAATGGGTGTAATGTAAGTGGTAAAGTATTTTGTGATTGAAGAAATAAAGTAAAAGTGGAAACACGAATGTTAGAGAGTGTGGTTGCTACGAGATTATGCGCTAGCATTTCGCTAAATGCCCTCGTAATGAATACAAATAATCGAAAACGTTTATAGAGGTGGAGGAAAGGTTCAATGTAAAGAAGAAAATATTATGAAAGTGATAAAACAATGTGGTATGTTGAAATACGAGTCGTAGTGAGTGCGCTGAGTAAGCATATGTGCGCTATGCTTATGCTACATGTCATTGTAATGAATGAAAACAGCTGAAAACATCAAACATTTACATACAGTACAAAACTGTAAATGGCATTGAAACGGTAGTATACAAGTAGAAAAAATGATATGTTGACTGAAAGAAGAAACTTAGCACATAGCGTTTTATCAATTAGACCAAACTCGCTATGTTCGGGGGAAGGTACAATGCTTATTTTTCATATATATGTCATTGAAATTCATTATATTGTTATTCTTATTATTAATTAGTTCAAATTCAATAAATGTAGAGGTGTTGTTTGTTGTTTCTCCGAAAATTACCTACCATAGAAAACATGAGCGCCTCACGCCTCTATGATAGAATCCGATACCTGGCGCGGGGGACCTCACCTGTTCTGACCGGTTGCGGACCACGGTAAGCACTTTCTTTGTGATTTTCCTTTGTTTCTCAACAAAAGCGGAAGTTTTAGCCCAAAATTTTTTTTCCAAAAATGGTCGGGACTGGGGGATGTCATAGGTGCGAAGGTGGTCGGGACGTGACGGGTTAAAAACAACCAGATTATTTTTACCCCAGTCAGATATACGAGCCAAGTCAGACATTAGGTGTGCCATAGCCTCATCCCTTGCCTGTTGAAGTAACTGCTGAGATAGACGTTGTGGGAATCGAATGGAAAGGTGAAGGGTGGAGTCATCAGCGTATGAGTGGATAGGGTTTGATGTACAGCTTAGAAGGTCATTGATGAATAAAAGGAAGTATATATATATATATATATATATATATATATATATATATATATATATATATTGTTACATAGCCTATGATTTCATCATCCTTTGTGTAATTTTAACGCACAGTTACTGCATGTTTGATCACGAGCGTGTTCTGCCTCAGTCCCCCCCTTCTACCGTTATAGTAGAGTAAGTCGTCATTTCTGGAGTTCAGAGCAGGATTTTCATCTCTTTGTCCCCGTGGCTTCATTTGCGCGTCCTTCTTACAAGTTGTATCAGGCTCTGCTGGCCCCTATATAATGAGCTCAGTCTCTGCATCATTGCCACTTAGATCTGCTCCTCATTTTGCTCACATCTCTGTCCTCCCCTGTACAGTTATTATTATTGTGAGTGCTCAAGAAATTTCCAAACATCCAGCAGCTGTGTGTAATTTGAGTATAACTGTTATTGCATTTTTTCCTTGTACTGTATAGCATAAGGTGTTGATTTGTAGGCCTAGTGAGTTTTTTTTGTAATTTATGTAAAGTTTTACTATCAGCCATCATTAATAATAATTTGTATCTGTAATAATATATCTCGCATTCACTGAGTATTATCTGGTATCTCATTTTATCAGGGCTGACTTAGATAAATTTACTCTTGCTAACTTCGTGTTAATAGAGGCTATTGCAGTTAACCATATATTTAACCTGTTTTTGCCATTACATTATCCTTATGAGTCCTGAATGTTTTGTTGTTAGTTTGAGCATTAAACTTTAACTTGTAATTTTACCTAACTCTTTTGTTTTGAACCTGGAACTTTACGGGACAGTAGTGACTCTTCGTATTCTCACTTAAAGTGTACGTTATCTTTCTCTGTTCCGTAACATAAATTTGGCGACCTCATATCAGGATATTCAGGATATTATCATAAGGATATTGCTTGATATTTTGTGACTGTTACTTATTAATTATGTCTACTATTACTACACTTGATGAAGCCAAAGATTTTTTGTCAAATGTGCAAACAGTGTGTGATATAGAAAACAGAACAAAGAATGAACTTAAGCTTGTTGCTCAACAATTGGGAATTGCTGTTCGCTCTCATCATTCTAAAGATCAAATTGTTGGCATGATTAATAAAAGCTTGTTTAATGTAACTCCTCCAAATGAGCAAACGCAGATTGAATTAGCTAAGTTACAGCTAGCTCTGCAGGAGGCTCGTGCTAAAGAAGCTGAATTTCAGGCAAATGCTAAGCAGGCGGAGTCTCAGGCTCGTATTCAGGAGGCTGAATTTCAGGCAAATGCTAAGCAGGTGGAGTCTCAGGCTCGTATTCAAGAGGCACAGGTACAGGCTCAGGCACAAATTGAACTTGCCAGGATTCAGGCAGACCATGAGTACCGCATGAAACAAGGTGGAACTGGATCATCTAGCTCTGATGATTTTGATGTGGCTAAAAATGTTAAACTTGTCCCTCCTTTTAATGAATCTGATTTAACCAAGTATTTTCAGTTGTTTGAGAGGGTAGCTACAGGTTTTAATTGGCCCAAAAAGTATTGGCCAGTACTCCTTCAAACTGTTCTCACCGGTAAAGCTCAAGTAACTTATGCATCTTTGCCTCAGGATCAATCTGATAATTATGATGTAGTTAAGAGCTTGATTCTTAAGGCCTATGAGCTTGTTCCTGAAGCCTATAGAGTAAAATTTAGGACAACTTACAAGCAAGATAAGCAATCCCATGTTGAGTATGCAAAAATCAAAGAAGATCTGTTAGAGCAGTGGTTAAATTCTAAGAATGTGGATTCTGATTTCGGTAAATTTAAGCAGATGATTTTGCTGGAGGATTTCAAAAGGTGTATTTATAAAGATGTAAGTCTATATCTTGATGAGAAAAGAATAGATAATTTGTCTGATGCTGCAGTTTTAGCTGATGAGTATGTTCTCACTCACAAGAGATATTCTAGAGAAAAAGGGAAAGCTGAAAGTAAGTACGTTGCCTCTACTCAGAGTACAGGTAACAGGAAAGAAAATAAAGATGATGTTTCTCAGGAAGTAAATACCAGCTTCACCTCTAGATTTCAGAAAAGTAAATGTACTTATTGTAGTAAGCTTGGTCATACTACGGAGAGATGTTTCAGGAGACAGCGTGATGTGAACAAAAAGGAGTCTTTAAATATTCAGTCAATTGGTCTAGTGTCCACTCTTGAGAGTTCCCAGAATTCTTTAAATGAGTTAACTGAACCTGCTTTGAGGGGTAACTTAAATTCTCATGATGGAGCTCCTCTTTTGAGCAGTAACGTGGGTGACACTCTCAAGAGTTCATGTGCTAATTTCCTGTCTGATGGTTTTGTCAGTCCTCTGGACAGTAATGACAGGAAATCAGTTAAAATATATCGTGATACAGGTGCTTGCCAATCCCTTATGCTGACCAGTGTTCTAGGCTCTAATGTTAATTCCTCTGATGAAACTGTAATCTTACAAGGTGTAGGAAATAATTACTTCTCTGTCCCTCTGTGCAGAGTGAATTTAGAGTCTGGTTTTGTTAATGGTTCTGTTATGGTTGGGTTGGTTGAGACACTCCCAATGTCAGGTGTAACTTTCTTACTTGGAAATGATATTGGTGGAAGTCAAGTGTGTCCAGCTCCTCAGTTGTCTAGTGAGCCAGTGGCTGTGTCCCTGGATTGTGATGTTCCTGATGTGTTCCCTGCATGTGCTGTCACTAGGGCTAAGTCTAAAGTTACTGGTGATTTAGAGGATAATGATGATGATGATGTTATCCTAGCTGACACTTTTCTTGCTAATTTGGACCACTCACCAGATGAGGCAGTACCCCGTAGTGTTGATAATTTGTCTCGTCAAGAGTTGGTTGAGTTGCAGGTTGCTGACCCTGAGTTGAAAGGTCTAGCTAACTCTGCTTACAGTGAAGAAGAGTCAGCCGGTGCTTCTACTTGTTATTATGTAAAGTCAGGAGTACTTATGAGGAAGTGGAGACCCCCAACAGCATCAGCCGACTGTGAATGGGAGGTTGTACATCAAGTTGTCATCCCTCGTGTTTGTAGGCAGGATATCATTCGAGTGGCTCATGATTCCAGTTTGGCAGGACACCTTGGAGTGAGGAAGACTGTGGCACGCATTTTGAAACACTTCTACTGGCCAGGTATCTTCAGGGATGTTTCCTGGTATTGTAAGTCTTGTCACACCTGTCAAGTTGTGGGGAAGTGTAATCAGACCGAAAAGGTTGCACCTCTAGTTCCCATTCCTCCTTTTGAGGCGCCTTTCACCCGTGTGTTGGTGGATATTGTGGGCCCTCTTCCTAAGACTTCTTCAGGATTTTCTTATGTGTTGACCATGATTGATATGGCTACTCGTTATCCTGAAGCCATTCCACTTAGAAATATCTCAGCAAAGAACGTGGTTAAGGAAATGCTAGGGTTCTTCACAAAGTTTGGTCTGCCCAAGGAGGTACAGTCAGACCGGGAAGTAATTTCATGTCAAACGTTTTCAAACAGTCTCTGAAAGAGTTGGGCATCACCCAGATCACGTCTTCAGCTTACCATCCCCAGACCCAAGGAGCGTTGGAGAGATATCATCAAACACTCAAATCGATGCTCAAGAAATACTGTTTGGAACATCAGAAAGACTGGGATAAAGGTCTTCCATTCGTTGTGTTTGCTGCAAGAGAATCTCCAAATGAATCACTGGGCTTCTCACCTTTTGAACTACTGTTTGGCCATGAAGTAAGAGGACCCCTTAAGCTACTCAAGGAATGCTGGCTGTCGGAGGAAGATGACGTCAACCTGCTGGAGTATGTGATGAATTTCAAAGAACGGCTGTCCACTGCTTTACAGCTGGCGAGAGAGAATTTAGGAGCTGCTCAGGAGAAGATGAAGACTTGGTATGACAAGAAGTCCAGGTTACGCCACTTTCAGCCAGGAGATCATGTTTTGATTCTGCTACCAGTTCATGGGCAACCTCTTCAAGCCAAGTTTAGTGGCCCTTATTTCGTGGAGAAGAAACTCAGTGATGTCAGCTATGTCATCGCCACACCAGATCGTAGAAAGAGCAAGCAACTATGTCACATCAACATGCTAAAGTTATATCACAGGCGGGACGAAAATAATCCAGTCTGCACTGTAGCTGTTCCACCCGAGTCTGCAAGTGAAGCTCTCCCATGCAGCATGAGCCTGAGTGATAGTTTGGGGAAGAATCCTGATATCATGAATGATCTCCAGACTAAGCTTTCTCATCTACCTCCCAAGGAAAGGCAGGAGTTTTCGGCATTACTGCAGGAGTACCCGCAAGTGTTCCGTGCCACTCCAGGAAGAACCACTGTGTTGATGCATGATGTCGATGTTGGAGACGCAAAGCCAATTAAATTGCCTCCTTACCGTGTGAACCCAGTGAAAGTTCCTCTCATCCAGAAGGAGCTTGGCTACCTGTTGGACCACAAGATGATTGAGCCCTGTCAGAGCGAGTGGAGTTCTCCTGTCACTCTAGTCCCTAAGCCAGGTGGGTCACAGAGGCTTTGCATTGACTACAGACGTGTTAATCAGATAACCAAAACAGACACTTACCCTCTCCCTCGCGTGGAAGATTGCATAGACAAGATCGGAAAGGCTAGGTACATAAGTAAGTTTGATTTGTTAAAGGGATACTAGCAAGTACCTATGACTGAACGTGCTAGGGAGATCTCATGTTTGGAACACTAGGAAAGGCTTTTGCATGTTCTGTAATGCCGTATGGTATGAAGAATGCACCAGCCACATTTCAGAAGCTCATGAATGTTGTAACAGAGGGTTTGGCAGGGTGTGTTGTTTATATTGATGATGTATTAATCTTCAGTGACAACTGGAAAGATCACCTATGCCATGTCAGTAAATTTCTTGACCGTTTAGTTCATGCTAATCTTGTAGCTAATTTATCAAAGTGTGAGTTTGGTCAAGCTAAAGTTCAGTACCTTGGGTATGTAATTGGTGATGGACATGTTGCACCACCAGGAGCTAAGGTTCAGGTTATAAGTGATCTTCCCAGACCTAAAAGTAGGAAAGAGCTACAAAGATTTTTGGGAATGGTAGGTTATTACAGGAGATTTGTTCTTAACTTTTCTATTCTTGTATCACCACTTACAGACCTACTGAAAAAGGGAGTTAAATTTGTCTGGACTGATAACTGTGAATCCTCTTTCAACAAACTTAAAGCTATTCTATTAAGTCAGCCAGTGCTCACTACTCCAAATTTTGCTAAGCCTTTTAAGATGGCTGTTGATGCAAGTGATACAGGAGCTGGAGCTGTTTTGCTGCAAGAGGATGATCAGGGTATTGAACACCCTGTATCTTATTACAGTAAGAAGTTCACTCCACCTCAAAAGAACTACTCAACTATTGAGAAAGAGCTTTTGGCCTTGATTTTGGGTTTACAGCATTTTTCATTTTATTTGTGTTCTGGTTTTGACCCCATAGTCATTTATACCGATCATAACCCACTGAAATTCCTTAGTAAGTTTAAAGATAAAAATCAGAGATTGACAAGATGGAGTCTACTTCTTCAGGAGTATTCATTAAACATACAACATGTCAAGGGGAAAGAAAATGTTATTGCAGATTGCTTATCTAGACTTTAGACAGATTGTTTTAGAGTAATAAGAAATTTCCTTTGTAAATTTCTTTTTCTTTGTGGGGAGGTGTTACATAGCCTATGATTTCATCATCCTTTGTGTAATTTTAACGCATAGTTACTGCATGTTTGATCACGAGCGTGTTCTGCCTCAGTCCCCCCCTTCTACCGTTATAGTAGAGTAAGTCGTCATTTCTGGAGTTCAGAGCAGGATTTTCATCTCTTTGTCCCCGTGGCTTCATTTGCGCGTCCTTCTTACAAGTTGTATCAGGCTCTGCTGGCCCCTATATAATGAGCTCAGTCTCTGCATCATTGCCACTTAGATCTGCTCCTCATTTTGCTCACATCTCTGTCCTCCCCTGTACAGTTATTATTATTGTGAGTGCTCAAGAAATCTCCAAACATCCAGCAGCTTGTGTGTAATTTGAGTATAACTGTTATTGCATTTTTTCCTTGTACTGTATAGCATAAGGTGTTGATTTGTAGGCCTAGTGAGTTTTTTTTGTAATTTATGTAAAGTTTTACTATCAGCCATCATTAATAATAATTTGTATCTGTAATAATATATCTCGCATTCACTGAGTATTATCTGGTATCTCATTTTATCAGGGCTGACTTAGATAAATTTACTCTTGCTAACTTCGTGTTAATAGAGGCTATTGCAGTTAACCATATATTTAACCTGTTTTTGCCATTATATTATCCTTATGAGTCCTGAATGTTTTGTTGTTAGTTTGAGCATTAAACTTTAACTTGTAATTTTACCTAACTCTTTTGTTTTGAACCTGGAACTTTACGGGACAGTAGTGACTCTTCGTATTCTCACTTAAAGTGTACGTTATCTTTCTCTGTTCCGTAACAATATATATATATATATATATATATATATATATATATATATATATATATATATATATATATATATATATATATATATATATATAATTTTCGAACCTCCAGATAATTCTTTTCACAATAGGATAAACTTTTCGGATTGGTGTTTGTATTTTCGTCGGTTTAGGAGTTCCGTAACTGCTGTTCCTTGACGATCTATTTTACTTATCGGGATACTTTTTACTGTCCTCCTCTGCTCATTAAAATAATTAAAATACTATTATTCCCAGCACAAATTAAATACAAACTGATATTAACCAGCCTTGTCCAAAAACAAATCTCTAAGGAACAGGTGTGAGGGAGCTTCCTTACCTGACGAGAACGTGACCCTGGGAGAGTGAAATATAGTCTTCATTAACTTCACCTCTACTAGTGGTCTCTCCCAAAATAATATTAACTGCCAGCAGGAAAGCTAATTTAAGACGGTACCGCGATGAAATGTTTAAACGACTGAGGCCCGCATCTCGTCGGCTGAGGCAGCTCCTTACCATCTTTCCCTTGACCAATGGTTTGCAACCTGTGCAGCGCGCCCCCCTAGGGTGGCACGAAGGGCTGCCTGGGGGGGCGCGAAGGATTCATAAAGAGGGTAATTATATTTGAAAACTATGAAATATGATGGAATTCAGTAATTTCAAAATATGGAGAAAATATTTCAGATATGAATATGAACTCTACTCTAGTTATCTGAATATATAAACAATTTCAAAGATTAAGACTCTGTGATATTTATTGATATGTGCCAACTATGCCAGTAAAATACAGTATTTGAGGAAGGGGGACGAAGGGAACGTGTCATTCAATGAGGAGGGGGGGGGGAAATTAGAAAAGGTTGGAAACCACTGCCCGAGGTGATTTAATTTATTTGTTACATTTTCTGTCCTCTTCTGTTACAAAAATACTTCCAGTATCGCCATACCCAGCATAAATAATGTAAACAAAAATATATATTAACCACTAATATCCCTATTTAAAGTGATAAGAGGAGGTGTTAGGGAGCTCCCAGAATACGAACTTTAGATCTGTCTATTAACAGCTCAAGGATGGTTAAAGCAGACAACTTTTATTCCCGTCTCAGTTTTTCCACAGGATATGACCCGCAGTATCAGTTTACATCCAGGTCCGTATTACAATGCTGAAAAACAAACTGAGGTTCTCCCAAGTTGTGAGCTGAATGTGCTAACAAATGCACCACCAGTTGGCATGAAAAAATTAACAATATTTCCGAACATTTTTTTCACTAAGAGCCACGAGCCTAATTAGATTCTTCACCAGATCTTGTTTCAGAAATCTGCCACTAGGTTCGTTTCCTTCGCCCAGCTCTGATGCGGGGTAGGCATTGAAAAAGAAGCCAGTGCGTAATTTCTTTTTAATTTTGACAAAGTAAAACACCCCAAAACAGATTTTACTCATCATATTACTAAGCTGGCATGCTATGCTACAAAAAAAGTGACAATATGGGAGCCTTTTGATTATATATAATGTATTATAGTTTTCATTGTGTAAACTCAGCTTTCGTCAGTATACTCATCTCTGTAAACATAACATAGAGATGAAACCTAGACAATTTTACTAGAACCATCCATAAAACAGGATAACAGTGATTAGAATATTTGTCATTCGTTAGTATCCACAAAAGAAAGTAGATATGCAGCCGCAGGTTCGGCAAATCTTTCGATATGCTGCCCTGCCTGACGTATGACTTTTCATAACAATACGGACCTGTTAGACATCTTGATCATCTTAATAACTAAAGTCTAACATCAATAATACTTTTAAATGTGTCTCTGGCTCCATTGCACAGTTTAGTAAGTTTACACTTCAACTCCTTGTATTTTGCTATGGTTATAGTGTCGTACCGGACTGCCGTTTGTTTGGATTAATATGGCTGATTCACCAACTAAGCAATCATTCAGTACATTATTTTCAGTGGAACTGCTTACTTCTTTAAAGCATGCTAAAATACACATAAAATGCGTGGCTTAAAGAACAGTACCCCCGAAAAATACCATAGTACCCCCGACGACAGGGAGAGCCAAACACAGCTTAGTATGCCCGACGATGCGCTGACACCTCCACACGGACCCCACGGGGTAGCCACCACCAGTCACCACCACTCCCGGCAACAGCAACATATGTCAGCCCGGGCTGTGCGCCCTTGTGTCATGCAGCCACCACGCCGTCGCAGCCGTAGGAGAAAGAAACTACCTTCGTGGAGTGGAATTGTTGAGTCAGCTAGGGGTGGAGTAGGAAAAGACACTCCAGACGGCGCCCCTCTGGTAGAGACGATCTATGGTCGCTCCCATCCTCGTGAGACGATCTATGGTCGCTCCCATCCTCGGGAGACGATCTATGGTCGCTCCCATCCTCGGGAGACGATCTATGGTCGCTCCCATCCTCGGGAGACGATCTATGGTCGCTCCCATCCTCATGAGACGATCTATGGTCGTTCCAAAAGTGTTCCGGTAGAGACGATCTATGGTCGCTCCCATCCTCGTGAGACGATCTATGGTCGCTCCGAAAGTGCTACGGAAGAGACGATCTATGGTCGCTCCCATCCTCGTGAGATGATCTATGGTCGCTCCGAAAGTGTTCCGGTAGAGACGATCTATGGTCGCTCCGAAAGTGTTCCGGTAGAGACGATCTATGGTCGCTCCCATCCTCGTGAGACGATCTATGGTCGCTCCGAAAGTGCTCCAGGAGAAACGATCTATGGTCGCTCCCATCCTTGTGAGATGATCTATGGCCGCTCCGAAAGTGTTCCGGTAGAGACGATCTATGGTCGCTCCCATCCTCGTGAGACGATCTATGGATGCTCTGAGAGTGTCTTGGTAGAGACGACCTATTGTCGCTCCGTTCCTCTTGAGACGATCTATTGTCGCTCCGAGGGTGTGCAGAGAGAGGGAAAGAGAGAGACGTCCCTACAACAGGAGACTAGAGCCCAGGCTTCCTGTCCCGGAGTGACCCAGACAGGCCTCACAGCCTCCCCTGGTCTCTGTTCCCTATGCCGGGCCCTAGAGCAAACGCACCTGACGAACCACAGTGGAAGTTGCTGCCGCAGCCCTCCCCTGTCAGCGCCCCTAGATGCTGGAGACCGCAGCCCACAGTCTCTCCCGGTCCTTCCCAGGACACCCAGGCGTGATCTCTCTACCCCCCCACGACGCCGGGACTTAGCACAGAGGTTCCTGGAGCTATTCGGCCCTAGTCCCGAGGGCCACATGCCTGAGCCAAGCCCGGAAGCCACGGGAAGCCCAGGACGTGAGAGGACGCCCTTACGAGTTATCCCGTGCCCTCTCGGCACGCCTCGCATTGGCGATGCCCCTAGCCCGGCGGGATCGCCAACAACATGTTCCTGCCTATACCCCTGATGAGTACGTGTGATATTGTAGCACAAGTGATTTAGGTTAAGTGTGATTTCCCCTAATGTAAGTATTGTGCAGTGATTTCATATAGTGAATATCGGGGTAAATAAGATCACAGTGAGAAATTAAAGGACGAGAGTGTGGAACAAGATCTGATTGACTATACGTGTGAGTGACATCCCTGTTATACAGTTAATAAGCCTGTGCCACCGGGAGATTCCCCTATAAAGACATACCCCCATTACTGTGAAGGAATATTGTGAAAGGAAGTATTAATGGTATTTTCTCCCTCCCCAACGCTACCCATAAATCTTGTTTATCACCCTCTCTCACTCCAATATCTCGAGTAAGTGTAAATCAAAAATAAAATCAATTACCAAAGTCTTTTGGCTAGTGGAAACCATATAAACTTCACGGCTAATATCTGCCGCCCTCCAGTATTACCATAACTTTCCCCTAGCCATCACAAGTCACTCCTCGCACCTCCCCTATCTCCTCCTAGTGAGACTCAACCCCCTTCCCGTGCCCCCGCACGCGCCTATATTTACTGCACTCCTGATACACTAGGATTGATTGTGTTGTCATTACTATCAGAGAAGCAAGGATCATGCGAGATACACATATCCTAGATAAGGTTTTATATTGCTATATATTGTGTTGTAATATCTGCTGATTTGTCCTGTGTCTGACTGTGGTAATATACGTGTAAAGGTTGTTGCCTAGAGTTTTTGTGTCCTGCCTCTCTTTATTGCACTAAGCTCCGGTCTCGAAAGAAGACCCCGCTCCACGTTAGGTGAAATAGGAACGAGAAGTCGAGCCTAATTTCACCTAGCATTACACTGGTGGCCAACGGTGGTTCTAGACCCGGGCGTAAGAGAGAAGTAATCAGGAAATATTTGGCAAAATGGCAACCAAACCGCACGTTCAGTTACCCAAGTTTGACCCCGACCAGTATGATATACACAATATATGGCAATAATTAAACTCTTACTGGATATTGGCTTTGAAAATGACCAACAAAAAATTGCAGTCACACTACCACTATTGGGTAAAGCGGCAGCGGACATAGTGCCAAAAATCGTCCCAGAACTCACCTGGCAGAACTTTACAAAGTTCACTGTACAAGCCATCACCCCATCATTAGGGATAGTAGTGGCTCTATCCAAATTGGATACTTTTTCATTCGACGGGGATTTAGATAATACCCTGATACAGGCAAGACGCCTGGTTACTGCTGCCTACCCGGAGACAGATGAGGAAACCCGGGATCAGCATACATTTAATACTATGCTCAGAGTACTCCCAAGAGTTGTGCAACAACACATCACTATCCATGACCCAACAGGAGACATGGATAGAGATATACAGCTGATGCAGCGCCTCCTGACCACCGGCCCTTCTCCACAACAAATTAATTTTGTTAAGAAATTCCCCACCCGACCCCCGGCTCCCCCAGCCACACCGCGTCCACCTCTGCCTCACACCAGCCTGGCCCCGATGCCTAGCCCGCCCAGGGCACACCCCTCCCGTCGGCGCCCCGCCCCGCGAGAAAACCCGAACCTAATTCTTATCAACCCGTGGGAATTCACAGCCTGCAACTCCCGCTGCCCCATTCATGACATACGGGACCAGCTTAAAGCTGCTTGCCGCAGAATCACAGCCCCGGGTTCGCTTAAAGTGTCCGCCTTAGAAGGCGAGGCCCCAGGGGACGAGCTGACGCCTGTGGACAAGCCCCATCCAGGAGAACTAGAGCAGGAACAGGAGAGCGAGAGCCCTAGCCAGCTGGATTTTTAGGCCCGCCCCCGCACCAACCCACGGTGGCGGGGGCCATCACCCCTAAGTATCACCCCCCAGTATACCACAAGATGAAAATAAACGGCATGAAGGCCAGACTACTAGTCAATATGGGAGCGGCCAGGTCCTGCCTTTACAGCCACTATTTCTCCCGCTACAAATTGCGGTTTGGCCCACTCCGCCCTACTACCACTCACCTTTTGGATGCGGGGGATGGCCCCCTGCCCATCCGTGGGGAAACTCGGGCCCTACGGGTCGACACCCACCAGCCAGTGTCCACCCAACATCCATTCATCATTTTTTATTCCTCCTGCCGGAGTTATGACGGGTATTTAGGGCTAGACTTGCTCCAAAAACTCGGAGCCACGATCGACTGTTGCCACCGACAACTCCAGTTCCGTCCCCCACCCCGTTCCACCCCAGCTGTTTGCACATGCACGCCGCAGGCCCGGCCGGAGAATTCGCCCTCTTCCTCCCCCCAGTGCCCCCCCTCTTCCCCTCTTGTTCCACCTCCCTCTCCTCCCCCTCCCGTGCCTTTCCACCCCACTCCTGCCCCCTCTTTCCCTGCCACCATCTCCGCCGCCGTTACCATCCCCTCCCACCATGAGGCATGGGTGCCCCTTAACAGGCCCTCAGGTCCATCTGTTTTGTTCTCCCCCCTCCTCCCCTCCGGACCCCTTTCTGCCTGCCTTGTGTCCCCCACCTTCCTCCCTCCCCACCACACCGCCATCCGCATCACCAATCTCGCCCCGTCCCCTCTCACCCTCCTCAAAGGGCTTATCCTCGGAGAGATGGAGGAAGCCGAGCCCTGTGCCCCATCCTCCTCCCACCTCCCCACCCCTCTACCCCCCATCCCTGACCATCTCTCCAACCAGCAGTCAGACACCTTACGCCGCCTCCTCCTGGATTTCCAGGATTTGTTTGTGACAGGACCAGCATACATAGGGCATACTACGTACCTGTTGCACGAAATCCATACAACAGGCCCACCTATACGACAACCTTCCCGATGCAAGAACCGCCGACAGAGAGAAGAGGAGGACCTCCAGGTGCGTGAAATGGAAGAGGCAGGTGTTATCTCCCCCTCCACCAGCCCGTGGTCCTCCCCCGTCGTTCTAGTAAAAAAGAAAGACAGCACGATGCGGTTTTGCATTGACTACTTCTGTGTGAACGACGTCACCATTAAAGATGCCACCTCCCTCCCCCGCATTGACGATTCCCTAGACTCCCTCTACGGGGCGTCTTGGTTTTCTACCCTCGACCTCCAGTCTGGATACTGGCAGGTCCCCGTCCACCCGGACCATCGAGGCAAGACGACCTTTTCCACCAGTAATGGGAAACATTATGAATTCAGTGTTCTGCCATTCGGCCTCTGCAACGCCCTTGCCACTTTCTCCAGACTAATGGAATCTGTCTTGAGCTGCCTCACTTGGGAAATATGTTTGGCTTATCTTGACGACGTCATTGTTTTTAGCCAGACCTGGGCCGACCACTTACAGCGCCTCCATTGAGTTTTCACCAGAATTCGCCAGGCAGGCCTCAAGCTACATCCTTCTAAATGTGTCCTGGCCGCTAGGACTGTCTCGTTCCTAGGACATACTATTTCCCAAGCAGGAATTTCCCCAGATCCCGACAAGCTCCATGCCATAGCGGACATACCACCTCCACAGGATCTCCACGGCGTCCGCGTCTTCCTGGGACTCACGTCCTATTACCGTCGCTTCGTGAAGGGATTCGCGCAGATCGCTAAGCCTCTTCATGACTTGACATGAAAAGGGGAACCTTTCCTCTGGACCGAGGATCGGCGAGCTGCTTTTTAACAGCTAAAAGACAAGCTTGTCTCGGCCCCCATCGTGGCCTTCCCCAACTATGCCCTCCCTTTTCGCCTCTACACGGATGTATCCCTTACCTCAATAGGCGCTGTCCTAGCCCCTGTACAGGCCGGCCGGAAACACATCATCGCCTGTGCCAGCCACACTGTGAACCCAGCCGAAAAAAATTATGCCGCCACCAAGCGAGAATGCCTCGGCATAATCTGGGCCCTCCAATATTTTAGGGCTTATCTTTCCGGGACCCAAGTCACGATAATCACCGACCACCAATCACTCCAGTGGTTGTGCCAATCAGACTCCCATAATGCCCAACTCGTCCGGTGGCGTGACACCCTAGAGGAGTTTCAGTACGTGATTTCATACAGACCCTGAAAGCTCCACACCAATGCAGATGCCCTCTCCCGCCTCCCCATCCACGCGGTACAACCGGACGCCGACCTCCTACAACTTTGGCACCACAAGGAACGGCCCCCCTGGATCCCTGCTCACCTATTCCCCAAGCTGTGCCGACAGGGTGACCACCTTCTAACCCCGTCCGGACACATCCTCTTGACCCCCGATGCAGCACGTGACACCCTGCGCCACCTACATGCCCACAACGGCATCTACCTGGGCACCAAAAAATTACTACAGGTGTTCAATGATATTTACTGGGCCCCAAATCCCTCCACACTCGCCAAGGAAATTATCCAGACTTACCGCGCCTGCGCGCTTGGGAAAGATATCACCCGGACTGCCGGGCCATCTGGCCATATTACCGTCCACAAGCCCTGGCAACTCCTGGCGATCGACGTAGTAGGGCCTCTTCCCCCTAAATCTGGATATAAATACGTGGTCACCTCTGTAGACACATACTCCAAATTTGTAGTAGCCTGCCCAGCTAAGGAACATCATGCCATCGCTGTCGCCGATGCCCTGCTCCGACACGTGTTCCCTTACTTTGGCATTCCCCAAGCCATCCATTCCGATAATGCCCCCGAGTTCTCCGGAAAAGTCTAGGAAGAACTAGCCAGGATTTTCGGGTACAAGATCTCCCACTCCTCACCATACTGGCCACAAGGGAATGCGGTATGTGAACGTAGCCATCGTACCCTTATCAATCAGCTACGCACCAGAATCGAGGCTACAAAAGATGACGATTGGCTGGCACATGTAAAAATTGTCCAATGGGGCATGAATTCGTGCCCCCGAGAAGACGGGGTTTTCCCCCACAAAGGAATCTTTGGCGAAGCCCCCCTCCTACTACCCCTACGCCATCACCTGCAACCGCCCGCTTCCGCTCCCACTACAGACCCGCTACATCTGCTAAAAGGGCGGATATACCACCTGCAAAAGAACCTAGACCTTGGACCTGACACAGCCTCCAACCCTTTCAACCCGGGTGACACAGTCGTCGTCGCCCAACTTCCCACTCCCCACAAGCTCGCCCACCGTTTCACAGGGCCCCACACAATCACCAAAGTCCCCAACCCATACCAAGTAGTCGTAGACTATCACGGCACTCCCCGTACCCTCCGCAACCGTCACATGCGGCCTTTCCGCACACCCACCTCCCCTGCTCCGGCCCCACACCCCCAGCCCCCTCCGGCTCCTACACCGCCCTCTACAGTCACATATGAGTGCTATGTTTCCTCCTCACCCTCCCACTCCGCCCACCCCTGCCATCTCCACCTCCCCGGCCACCACCACCCCCAGCACCTCACCTGACGCCTCCCCTGCCACCCCTCCCTCACCCTCATCCCTTCCCTCCATGGCCTCCCCCTCAACGCCCACTCCCACATCTTCCGCCCATGCCACCACACCCTCACCACAACCCACTACCACCCCCCCTCCCCCAACCACCATCCGTACATCCACTCTGCCAACACCACGCCCCACCGCGCCCACAACACGCAAAACAACCCGCCCATCCTCGATGCCCACTTCTTCCCCCACCCCGACCCTCAAGACCACCACCACCAGCTCGGGCCGCCTCTCACGCCCACCCGCCCGATACTCACACACCCCTACACCACCCACCTCTCCACGACTTCACACTGTCAAGCTACATCAAGCCCAAATCCCCTCTACCTGTACTCCCCAGAGACTCAACGCCGCATTACCACGGCACAAAACCCGGTCCTTACCCGCAGTATCCAGCATTCAGCCCCCAACCACACCGACAGCCACAACAAGCAAGATGAGAGTGAAGCGGGCCGTATGGGCACCTACCCTTGGCAAGAACCACAGACTCCACGGGCCACACCACCTGCTAAACCTCCTCCAGTGTACCACCGCCACCTCCACACTCTTCCTCACCTGCGACCCAGCACAAGAAGAGAACCCCTACACTGTCGCCTGGCAAACTGCGCTGCAACACCTCCAGCCCGTCTACACCACCTCCAACACACAAGCGTTCCACCTCCAGCCACGAGGACGTGACTTTTTACAGGGGGAGAGTGGTAAAATGCGTGGCTTAAAGAACAGTGCCCCCGAAAAATACCATAGTACCCCCGACGACAGGGAGAGCCAAACACAGCTTAGTATGCCCGACGATGCGCCGACACCCCCACACGGACCCCACGGGGTAGCCACCACCAGTCACCACCACTCCCGGCAACAGCGACATATGTCAGCCTGGGCTGTGTGCCCCTGTGTCATGCAGCCACCACGCCATCGCCGCAGTAGGAGAAAGACACTACCTTCGTGGAGTGGAATTATTGAGTCAGCTAGGGGTGGAGTAGGAAAAGACACTCCAGACGGCGCCCCTCTGGTAGAGACGATCTATGGTCGCTCCCATCCTCGTGAGACGATCTATGGTCGCTCCCATCCTCGTGAGACGATCTATGGTCGCTCCCATCCTCGTGAGACGATCTATGGTTGCTCCGAAAGTGCTCCGGTAGAGACGATCTATGGTTGCTCCGAAAGTGCTCCGGTAGAGACGATCTATGGTCGCTCCCATCCTCGTGAGACGATCGATGGTCACTCCGAAAGTGCTCCGGTAGAGACGATCCATGGTCGCTCCCCTCCTCGTGAGATGATCGATGGTCGCTCCGAAAGTGCTCCAGTAGAGATGATCTATGGTCGCTCCCATCCTCGTGAGACGATCGATGGTCGCTCCAAAAGTGCTCCGGTAGAGACGATCCATGGTCGCTCCCATCCTCGTGAGACGATCGATGGTCGTTGCGAAAGTGCTCCTGTAGAGACGATCCATGGTCGCTCCCATCCTCGTGAGACGATCCATGGTCGCTCCGAAAGTGCTCCTGTAGAGACAATCCATGGTCGCTCCCATCCTCGTGAGACGATTTATGGTCGCTCCGAGATTGTCTTGGTAGAGACGACCTATTGTCGCTCCCTTCCTCATCAGACGATCTATTGTCGCTCTGAGGGTGTGCAGAGAGAGGGAAGGAGAGAGACATCCCTATGACAGGAGACTAGAGCTCAGGCTTCCTGTCCCGGAGTGACCCAGACAGGCCTCACAGCCTCCCCTGGTCTCTGTTCCCTATGCTGGGACCTAGAGCAGACGCACCTGACGGACCCCAGTAGAAGTCGCTGCCGCAGCCCTCCCCTGTCGGCACCCCTAGATGCTGGAGACCGCAGCCCACAGTCTCTCCCGGTCCTCCCTGGACACCCAGGCGTGATCTCTCAACGCCCCCATGACGCCGGGACTTAGCACAGAGGTTCCTGGAGCTATTCGGCCCTAGTCCTGAGGGCCACACGCCTGAGCCAAGCCCGGAAGCCACGGGAAGCCCAGGACGCGACAGGACGCCCTTACGAGTTATCCCGTGCCCTCTCGGCACGCCTTGCACTGGCGGTGCCCCTAGCCCAGCAGGATCGCCGACGACATGTTCCTGCCTATCCTCCTGATGAATATGTGTGATATTGTAGCACGAGTGATTTAGGTTAAGTGTGATTTCCTCTAATGTAAGTATTGTGCAGTGATTTCATATAGTGAATATCGGGGTAAATAAGATCACAGTGAGAAGTTAAAGGACGAGAGTGTGGAACAAGATCTGATTGACTATACGTGTGAGTGACATCCCTGTTATACAGTTAATAAGTCTGTGCCGCCGGGAGATTCTCCTATAAAGACATACCCCCATTACTGTGAAGGAATATTGTGAAAGGAAGTATTAATGGTATTCTCTCCCTCCTCCACGCTACCCATAAATCTTGTTTATCACCCTCTCTCACTCCAATATCTCGAGTAAGTGTAAATCAAAAATAAAATCAATTACCAAAGTCTTTTGGCTAGTGGAAACCATATAAACTTCACGGCTAATATCTGCCGCCCTCCAGTATTACCATAACTTTCCCCTAGCCGTCACAAGTCACTCCCCGCACCTCCCCTATCTCCTCCTAGTGAGACTCAACCCACCTCCCGTGCCCCCGCGTGCGTCTATATTTACTGCACTCCTGATACACTAGGATTGATTGTGTTGTCATTACTATCAGAGAAGCAAGGATCATGCGAGATACACATATCCTAGATAAGGTTTTATATTGCTATATATTGTGCTGTAATATCTGCTGATTTGTCCTGTGTCTGACTGTGGTAATATACGTGTAAAGGTTGTTGCCTAGAGTTTTTGTGTCCTGCCTCTCTTGCACTAAGCTCCGGTCTCGAAAGAAGACCCCGCTCCACGTTAGGTGAAATAGGAACGAGAAGTCGAGCCTAATTTCACCTAGCATTACAACACACATCAGAAGATCTGAAGGTAATCTCCATATACTAACTGCACACGATTTATTCAAATATATGTAAATAGCACTGTTTTAGTCCGCAAGCTAAGATTCTCTGAGAGCTTGGTTATTTTTTCTTTACAGGTATATAAATATGCGTTGGATGGAATAGGAAAAAGATTCTTATAAATACCAATATTATTATAAACTTAGTATTAGGTACAATTTCACAGGTCTTTAAAACCCCGCAAAAATATTTAATTGAGGCTGGGCGACGGTAGACCACCTGCTGACAGACCTCTGAAACAGGGTTTGGTGAAGCCTCTAATTAAGGAGTTAGGAATCATAAGGCCAAATTATCCCCCCCCCCTTGTTGGGGGGGAGGGGGTTCATATGAGGCGTTGGCTAGGTGATTTACTGAATATTTTGCAGCCCAGTTTTCCATCATGTGAGACCTTCGCAACAGGCAGTCAGAAAATATGAATGGTCACCTGCATAGGTAAATAGAGAAAAACCCTTATCCTTAATAATCTCCTCTGTTCCTCTTGGTTTCCTTGTCCATCTAATTCTGCTTGTGGGATGGAGCCATACTGTCGGCTGCCAAGTTCTGTAAGGGTTGTATCCACCTGTTAACCTGGCAGTCGATGGCATAGCTTTATTTCACAGGCATTTTGAAGTCCAATTACAATGATTCCGAAGACCTCATATGCGCTAAACGAGAATTTATCGCAGCTTATGAGAGGTAACGAAGTCTGGTCGAGATGTCGCAGCAAATAAGTGATAAAACTTCGTATGGGCGTTAAGAAACGAAAAAAAAAAAAAAATACGTCAGGTAATGAACTGTATATATATTTTTAAAGGGGGTAGGGGGGGTTTCAAGAATACTCCCCCAGTATCCCTGCTTGTTGTACGAGGCGACTAAAAGGGTTGGTGGTGGGTTAGTGCCCCACCCTGTAAAAAGAACTAACTAAAAATGCGAATAAAGCGCCTCGGACCCGGACGGACCATACGTTGACGACTAAGGAATGGACAAAGAACATTCTTAGGGTGGGAACATGGAATGTGAGAGGAGTGAATGATGAAGTGAAAGAGAGAGAGATTGTTCAGGTGCTTGAGGATGCAAAAGTGGATATATGTGGATTGACTGAAACTAAATGGGAAGGTGAAAGGGTGAGAGAATGGGAATATGGTTTAGGTATATGTGCGGGAGTCAATGAAAATGAGAGGGCAAGAGAGGGAGTATGTCTGATGATAAGCAAGAAGTGGAAGGAGAATATAAGAGAGTATGGAACAGTGGGTGCAAGGATTGTATGGGTGAGGATGAAAGTAGGTATACAAGTGTGGGCGATTGTATGTGTGTATGCCCCGACAGAGGATCGAGTGGCAAGAGTGAAAGATGAGTTTTGGGCGAGTGTAGAAGCGTGTATGGACAAGTTTGAGAGGAGCGAGAGAGTGCTGTTGATTGGCGACATGAATGGCAAAGTTGGGAATGTACGAGTGGATGGAGTGGTTGGTCAGTGGGGTGTGCCAGCTGACGTACATGGGAATGGAAGTGCTTTGGTGGACATCTGTGCTGGAAAGGGGTTGGCAATAGCCAACACCTACTTTCGGCATAAGATGATCCACCGGTACACATGGAGAGTAATGAGGAGGATGGATGGTGAACTTGTTGAACGAAAGGCAATGATAGACTACGTGTGTGTGGATGAGCGAATGAGAAGACAAGTGTTGGATGCAAGATTGTGGAGAGGGTGGGGGAAAGGAGTCTCGGACCATCACTTAGTGATGGCCAAGGTAGAGCTGCAAAGAAAGTGGTTGAGGAGACGAAGGGGAAGACAGGAGGAAGCAACTCCTGTGAGAAGAGTGGAGAAAATGCAAGATAGTGAGAAAATGACAGAGTATAAGAGCATGGTGGAAGAAAGATTGAGAAGGTATGAACTAGAGCAGATGGAAGGGGTGGAAGACGTATGTAAGGCGGTTTGTGGAGCAAGGAGGAGATGCAAGGGTGTGCAAGGGACAGAACTGGGAGAAGATGAGAGAGAGAAGAGAGATGTATATGTGAGCAGGAGAAGGGAGGTTAAGAGACTGGTGAAGGAGAGTAAAAAGAAAGTGGATGAAGAGTTTGGGAGGAATATGAGTGTGAAATGGAGGGAGAGTAAGAAATTGTTTTGGAAGGAGGTAAAGAAAGTAAGGCAGTGTGGAAGGGGAAATAGTAGGGGAGTGAAAGATAGGAATAATAGATTGTTGGTGGAGAAGAGAGAGAAATTGAGGAGATGGAAGGAGCACTTTGAGGATTTGTTGAATGTAGAGAGTGAGAGCAGTGCGAGTATAGGTGGTTGGGGAATGGCTGGGAGAAGAAGGGATGAGAGGAGGGAGGAAGAGATCAGTAGGGCGGAAGTAGTGGAAGCGATGAAGAAGATTAAGTTGGGGAAGGCCCCAGGAATTGATGGAGTGTGTGGTGAAATGCTTAGGTATGGGGGTGAGATTGTTGTGGAGTGGATATGGAAGTTGTGTAGATTGGCTTCGGAAAAGGGAAGGGTTCCAGAGGACTGGAAATCAGGTATAAATGTTCCTTTATACAAAGGAAAAGGGGAGAGAGAAGTATGTGGTACGGTAACTGTAGGGGTATTTGCCTACTTAGTGTGACTTGTAAAATAAATGGTAGAATACTCATTGATAGGGTTAGGCATATGACAGAGGAGCTAGTTGGAGAGGAACAAGGGGGATTTAGGAAGGGAAAAGGGTGTGTAGATCAGATATTTGTTCTAAGATGTTTAGTGGAGAAGTATCTAGAGAAGGGAAGGAAAGTGTATGCTGCCTTCATGGACTTGGAGAAAGCTTATGGCAGAATAGATAGGCAAGGTATGTGGAAGGTATTAAGAATATATGGAGTGGAGGGAAAAATTGTTGAGTACTGTGAAGAGTATGTACGAGGGAGCTAGGGCTGCGGTGCAAGTGGATGGTGAACTGAGTGAGTTCTTTGATCTCAATGTGGGACTGAAACAGGGTTGTGTGATGTCTCCATGGCTGTTTAATATATACATGGATGGGGTTGTAAAGGAGGTGCAGGGTAGGGCAGTGGATGTGGGGGTGGCTCTAATGAATGAGGGTGAGATTTGGAAGCTTCCGGTGTTGCTGTTTGCTCATGATACAGTACTGTTGAGTGAAGATGAATGGGAGTTGCAAGGTTTGGTGAATGAATTTGGGACAGTGTGTAGGAGGAGGAATCTGAAAGTTACTGTAAACAAAAGCAAAGTTATGGTGTTTGAGATGAATGAAGTCACAGAGTGTGCAGTGAGGTTGGATGGTGAGGATATGGAGAATGTGAGTGTATTCAAGTACTTGGGTAGTGTGATGAGTAGGGATGGAACTTTGGGGGATGAAGTGCGTGAAAGGGTACAACAGGGAAGGAAGGTTGTTGGTACACTGAAAGCAGTGATGAGAAATAGGGAGGTGAGTATGGAAGTTAAGAAGTCACTGCATGATAGTATTGTGATCCCGACCCTGACGTATGGAAGCGAGGCATGGACCTTGCAAGAGGGGAACAAGTCAAGAGTGAGAGCAGTGGAAATGAGTTACTTGAGAGGAGCATGTGGAGTGACGTGGAGGGACAGGTTGACGAATGAAGAAGTGAAGGAACGCTGTGAGGTGGATGTGGTTGAGAAGATTAGGAGAAATACACTGAGGTGGTTTGGACATGTGAAGAGAATGGAGAATGAAAGACTGATTAAGAGGGTGTATGTAGGTGAGATGGAGGGAGGGAGAGGGAGAGGTAGACCGAGGATGAGGTGGAGGGATGGAGATGAGAGGTATATGAGGGAGGGGGGGTGAGTTGGGGGGAGGGTAGTCAAATGGTGGGTGACAGAGCGACTTGGAGGCGTTTTGTCTGCGGCCACCCTTTGCGGGATTAGGGCGTCGGGCTATAGATAGATAGATAGAATTTTAGTATGAGAGAGGAGTGGATTCCTGATGGTAAGATCGTGAGATAAGTCCCAGCTGAATCACGGAATAAGGAGTTGCATTTCTTTCTGACTGTTCACAAAAGTTTCACAGGACTAACCGGCACGTCAGGTAATATACCCCAGTTAATTATATCACATTCAAGCTAGAATGTTTGCATATAACTGATTCAGTATTAATGTCCAAAATGTGACATGTGATTGTGTGTTTCTCTCTGCCAAAGTGTCGTATGCACTGCTGAGTCTGTGTCCAAAGTCACAGAAATGGCTATCCCCTTACCTTTAATGGGCTCGCTACCATGTGAATCATAATCTCAGTCTAACTGTTTTATTATGTGCTGTCTCTGGGAAAGGTAACATTATTTCTCTTGCAAATTGGACTTCAAAGAGATTGTGGGTACTGGGAGTG
This sequence comes from Coenobita brevimanus, assembly GCF_032717465.1. Lineage (NCBI taxonomy): Eukaryota > Metazoa > Arthropoda > Malacostraca > Decapoda > Coenobitidae > Coenobita > Coenobita brevimanus. The sequence goes on along the minus strand of NC_136986.1, from coordinate 3,868,149 downwards.
TGAATGCTTGATATTCCTTTATGCTCTTCACAATGACCGACTCTATGCAGGATCCATATTGTCCCTTGTACAGTGTACAGATGTCGTGTATGGGTAATATTTGTTTTATAAAACATATTGTACTAAGGCTTTTCCGTTCATCGACTCCAGTCCTGTCTTGGACTCATTTCTCTACAATAATACATCACTATTTTTTTTTTTTTTTTTCGCTAATATGGAGGACACCGTTCTTCAGACCTTTTTTCTTTGGTTGCTGCTTGTCTCCATATTCAGTCCTTCAGTAATATGGTGTTTTCTGTACTTGTATTCCCTATACCTTCAGGCGACGATATTCATGGTAATCAAAACCCTCGTAGTGATTGTGTTAGAAGCAGTCTCCATCAGAATCGGGTTAGTAACACTAGTCAATCCATACACTCACCTCTGTTTCTTCTGCCCATATTCTTATTGTATTTAGTAATGGTTAGTTTCATGCCTTCATGCATGTTAGTACAGTTGTACTGAACTGAAATAGTCAACATTCATGGTGCCATTCCTTTCCCTATAACACTACAGCCCATTTTCCCGCCGATTAAGGAAGCTCCCTAACACCTCATCTAAGCGATTTATTTTGCATATTACTCTGTAATATCATCTTGTAGGTCATTTACCTCACTGAGAATTACACGACATTCATCATAAATAGCGTAGGAACTCATATCAACTAGCCATATCCCAAATTACATCGCTAAGACAGAGGTGTTAGGGAGCTTCCTTAACCAACAAAAATACTGGCCTATGGCTGACAGGCGCCTTGTGAGAAGAGTGATGAGAGACTAACAAAGAAATAAGAAAATTAGAGGCAATGACAGAACAGGGATACCTACAGCCTGGGCCTTGGCCCATTTTGGCACAAAATTTATTCAGGTGGTAAGAAGGTCATAGCCAATCATTCCTGTAACTTTAGCCAAAATCGCACCAGTAGGTTTCGCGTAAAATTGTTAATAGACAGACAGAAAAACAAACATACAAACAGGCAGACAAACCGAGTGAAATCATTAATTGTCCCCGAGCCCCTCCGGGGCGGGGACGGGTAATTAAGGCAGACATGATTCCCCACTGCAGACTGGATTATTGTGTATATATTTGGGAATATGTTAACGATGAACTAACTAGGTTCGTTACTAACTTAACAGGTTCGCTGCCAGTCTGTTATATTTATACTCATTGCATACATAGCCAGTTACACGACAACATACATATTACACCAGTAATTTTGGCGATGTAGTGTAAAATCAATAATGCAGCTAACTATTATTTCAACGTGTGTGTGTGTGTGTGTGTGTGTGTGTGTGTGTGTGTGTGTGTGTGAGAGAGAGAGAGAGAGAGAGAGAGAGAGAGAGAGAGAGACAGACAGACAGACAGACAGAGACAGAGACAGACAGACAGACAGACAGAGAGGCTGGAACTGTTAAAAATCACAACACGAAGTATTAACACACCTCTTTAAGGGCATGGCAGGGCCTACCTTGTCTTCGTCAGGTTTCCAAACAGCAGAAACTTCCATCACTCGGATACCTTCCCTACTGAGTGTCTTCTCGATCATCTCACTTTTATACATCAGCGCCAGGCACAGAGCGACGACGCAGAACATGCTCTGCTCTGCCGCATTTTGCTTGGCTTGACATTTTGTTTTCCGGGATGAATAAACAACGTGACGAGAACAAAAACAGCAAACTTACCTTAGAAATAACAGTTAATGCCTCCCAAGAGAACTGATCATTGTTGTTATTATTCTTTCTTTAGTGTATCGAGTCTGGAAAATAAATAGTGAGGTATTTGGAGGAATATTTTAGACCATATATCCATAGTCAGTCTCACGTTTGATGCCATATAAATGTAAATGAACATAGTCTCATTTGTCCATCTAGTTATGTTTGCTCCAAAATTATGTGAACAGTAGAGATTAATACATTATTTTTTTGGTTAATTCACACAAAATATTTATGTAAAACACACAACGGGACATGTCATTTATAATTCACGTTAAACTCTACAAGGAAAGCAGAGCTACCAACAGGTAGCAATGCCCTCATGCAGCTGGAATATATGTGTGTGTGTGTGTGTGTGTGTGTGTGTGTGTGTGTGTGTGTGTGTGTGTGTGTGTGTTCGACAGATGAATGTTAATTTCTTACTTCATAACAAATTAAAATCATGTAAAGAAATACTCTTCTAACATGTCGGTCTGACACTAAGGAATCAGTAATAGTTTGGGACGTCGTGACATCAAGGTTTTCTTGCAAAACCAAATAATTGGCCAATCCATTATCAAGTCGTCCACTGTGACCCTATGTGATATACGCTGAATGCCAATGATTTTGTGATTAAATAATACATTCAAAGCAGAAAAAAAAAAAAAAAAAAGATACAGAACGCTGTACATTTTTCTCCAGTATCAAATTTCGTTACTGTTACCGAAAAAGTCCGACATAAAACAACGGTAGTAGAACGATGAAACGTAATTATGAACAATTTTCTTCCAGCCCAAATATAGCTTTTTGTTATACCACGAGCTACTTCTGGCCACTTCAGTCTGCAGATAGTAGAAATCTGGTAAGTACGCTTAATAATACACACAATTACACTACGCAGCAAACAGGAAGGTACAGTCCATGACAGGAACGCCTTGTACTTTCGCGTTTTTCATCTCGAGGAAATCTTTGCTGAAGTCGCTTTGATAAGATTTACTGTACTCTCTCCCTTTGCCCTGCTACCATCTAAGTCAGTTCTACCTACTTCTGCATTTCCAATGTATCCTTAAAAACTGCCCAGTTACATGTTTTGCACCTCTGTTAAATCAGATCGCCCACCATCTACACACTGTGTATAATGCTGTCTTCAGGTGACATTACACTGACTGACAACCCAAATGGTTTCGTGTAGTCCAAACAACCGCATTAAGGCCTGGCGGTCTACTGGTGAAAGTACTATGATCGGATGTGGCCTGTAAGACAACCGAGGAGTGTTTCGGGTTTACGGGAAGGCGGTGGCCGAGACGGTAGAGAAGTGGCCTGCAGTCCTAGTGGACCCAGGTTTTAATCCCAGTTTCACTAATGTTCAGTGATAGTTCTTCAGGACTTTGACTTTCAACACCTGGGTGCGCCACTCTGGCTTCACACTTATTAACACTAATGTAAATGTGTGTGTGACTACCATTCGGTCTTTTTAATGTGGTTGTTCGCTTCAGCATTAGCAATCCTCCAAGTATTTATCAGAGTAATTGATTTAGTTCTATGACTTCCTTTCATTTTTCTACACCACCCTTCTTTTTATGAAACAATAAAAACTTGGGAATTCTTCCTGGTCCGTTAGCAACAATGTTTCCATTCTCTGTAGTCGAACTTACATGCTTTGGGGTCACACTTTTTGCCAGTGGAAGTCATCTAAATTAATCTTAACTGCATTGCAATAGGATGGATTTATTGAGTTTAATTAATCCACTCATCTTTATCTACCAATTGAACGATGCTTAGAATCGTTTACGTGGATAATACGATAATTATCTCCCATAACAAGGCTGGCACCTGTTGTTACATCAAATCTGAATTTGCAGTTGAACTTTTTTGAACTTCCTTGCAGCTTATTTTGATTATTCACTGTATAAACTAAATTACCTCAATAATACCATTTTTTTTATGCAAGAAAGAGGGAACCAAAGGCCAGGAGCCCACAAACCGTTCCTCCCAAGAAAAAACAAAAACAATACAAAAGAGAACTAAATTCAAGATCCGTTCATTTCGAGATGCCTGGACACACTGCTTATGAAAAACTGGAGATCATAGGAAATAGGAAATACAGACAGAGGGAGACAGTTCCAGAGTTGACCTGCTGCATAAATGAAGGACTGGGAGGAACGGTTAACTCTTGCATTAGAGAGCTGGACAGAAAAGGGATAAGAGTTTGTTGCTAGACGGGAGCTACGCACCAGTCGTAGTGGTTGAGGGATGTAAGCAGACAGTTCAAAGGAGCAGTGACCACGGAAGTAACGATAGAAAGGAGATAAATATGCAACAGTGTGGCGATGAGACAGAGGTTAAAGAGAGCCAGCGAGAGGAGGAGAGTTAATGAGATGGAAAGCCTTTGATTCTACCCTATTGAGAAGAGCTGTATGTGGGAAGCCTCCCCATACATGAGAGTCGTAATCTAAACAGGGGCGAATAAAACCCGTGTATAAAGTCAACAACTGTGCTGGGGTGAAGAAGGTATGGAGTCGGCTTAGCACACCTAATCTCTTGAAAGCAGATTTTACAAGAGTTGCATGATGATCTTTCCAAGACAAGTCCCGAGTGAATGAAATCCCAAGCATGTTCAAGGATAATGCAAGATAGAGAAGAACAATGGCCGTCTACAACAATGGCTATAGAACGACAAGAAAGGAAGCTAGAGACAAAGGGACAGATAGAAGGATAGAAACAGTAAGAGGGTAGTTTGGAAATTAAAGATTTATGCCAGACTTGATCGAAAACCTTTGAGATGTCAAGTGCAATGGCAAAGCTTTTGCCAAAGTCCAGAAAGGAGGATGACCAGGAATCTGAAAGGTAGATGAGAAGATCGCCAGTGGAGCGTCCCTGACGGAACCCATACTGACAATCAGAAAGAAGGCTGTGATAGAAGAGATGCTTTAAAATTTTTCTGTTAAGAGCTAACTCGAAAACATCTGAGACACAGGATGTTAAAGCAACTGGACGATAGCTAGAGGATTGGGAATGGTCACCCGTCGTTGGGACTGGCTGAATGAGGGCAAACTTCAAGCAAGAGCGAAAAGTACAAGTTGTCAGACAAAGGCGAAAGAGTTTAACCCGCCCCGTCCCGACCACTTTCACACCACTGGTACCCCCCAATCCCGACCATTTTTGGACCCAAATTTTTTTTGCTAAAACATTCGCTTTTGGTCAGAAACAATGGTCAGTCACGAAGAAATTGTTCCCCGGGTTCCATAATTGCCCTAAACAGGTATGCCTTGGTCACACCTGGCACCGTGTTCTTTGTAGGTGGTCTGAGCCTCTAACGTTTTCTATGGTATTATAAGTCTGGGAAACCAATGAAAGTAAGTAGATATGTATTTATTACAAACATAAAAACATGTGATAAAAGAGTAAATTGGATTTTATACAAAAATAGAGCTGAAATAAGCATTGTACCATCGTGCAAAACGAGCAAAATCGGGCAGACTGGTCATGATGAATCGCTAACATTCCAGAATCATGATACATTTCATTTTTTCTACTTACATAATACTTCTACAATAATATTATACCATTTTACATTTTATTGAACTGTTTTTACGTATTCACAGGCCTTTCGATAACATTTAGCGTAATGTTAGAGCTTATTTACGTAGTGAGTGAACTCGTATTGTGTTTTTTCTACTTACATAATACATTCCTAATAACATTATACACTTTTCAACTTTAGAGAACTGTTTTGAGATAGTTTCAGGCCTTACGTAAATATTTAGCATAATAATAGCGCATAATAACACACACGGTGAAGTTGCTATGACTACAATTTCAACTTACAACCTATTTTTGTACTTATATAATAATTCTCCACTAACATTGCACATGTTTACACTTGATATAATTGATATCACATAATTTCAGACCTTACGATTCAACTGAGCGTCATATTATCGCGTACTTACACAGTGAGTGTTATCGCGATATCATTTGTTTCATCTTACACTAGTATTCAACTTATAAATTACCTTACTACTAACATTACAACCTTTTCCACTTTATATAATTCCTATCACATACTGACCAGAATCTTCTACTGAGCGTAATATCTTCGCACATTTACACAGTGAGTGTACTCGTGACATCATTTATTACAACTTACACTATTTTTCAACTTATATGTTTTATTCATGCTAACATTACACCCGTTTCCACTTTATATTCTTGCTATCAAATATTTACTGACCAGAGTGTTATTCTGAGCGTCATATTTTCGCAGATTTACACAGTGGGTGTAGTTTTGATATCACTTCTTTCAACTTACACTATTTCTCAACTTATACATTACTTTCCTGAAAACATTACACCCGTTTCAACTTTATATATGACTTAGCACCTACTGACTGGCCTTACTATTATAATGAGCGTCATATCGCCATCCCACACAGTTTCAGTAGTGTAGGAAATTATGGTACTCTTTGAAACAAGGCTGAAGGCACAACGCAACTTTGCACTCGACACACTCGTACCTTGTGTCTTTTCTCTGAGTGGATGGTCTGACTGTCGAGTGCTTACATATATGGCAGCGGCGCTGGGGTTTACGACGGTTTGGCTCAGAAGGGATTGTGCTAGGATAGTGGCGTCCTGCGAGACGTAGGGGAGTCTGGGCAGCCATGGGGGTGCGGGTGCGGTGTGTGGGTCTGTCCTGCGAATGCTTGGCGATTATTTCACGTGCCAACTCCCTCACAAACCCCTCAAAGGTCTCGGATACTCCGGTGGTCATGGCGTGCAGGTAGTGGGCGTTCAGGACCGTGATGTCGAGCAAGTAAAAAAGAGTTTCTTGTACCACTTCATCGTGGTCCTGCCACAGTCAACACTGGAAATCATCGAGTCTGACTGATCCACTTGCCTCATGTTCAGATTATAGTCCAGTATAGACTCGGGTTTCCAGACGTTGCGCCTCCTCTTGCTACGGTGATCCACGGAGTCTGTGCGGTGCATCAGGGGGCTGTGAACAGTTGATAGGAGGCAAACTTCCCTGTTGTGGTTCCACAGGGTGGCAAGGATGTTATTGGCCTGGAAGAAAACCACCTCGTTCTTGTCAAGTTTCCTCCCTATCTTGACCATATGGTGACGGTTTCTCTTGACTGTACCACAGACTCCGGTGTCGTGTTGGTGGAGGAACCTAGCGAGAAGAGGGCTAGTGTACCAGTTGTCCAGGTACAACACATGACCACGATGAAGGTACTCCTCCATCATTGTCTTCACCACGGCCCCAGAGAGTCCTATACTACGATCTTCTGTTATATCTGTCACAGGTGCCCGTGTACAAGACTATGTCTTGCACATAACCAGTCTTACAGTCACACATAACAAAGATCTTGAACCCAAAACGGTGTCTCTTGCTGGGTATGTACTGCCTAAGGGAAATATTGCCTCTCCACAACACAAGACTCTCGTCTATGACGAGGTCTCTGTAAGGATAAAATGAGGAGTGGAACATTTCCCGTAAATGATCAAATACCAGCCTAATTCTCCCCAGCCTAATTCTCCTCATTTTATATGTGTTATTGGCATTGGCTGGATCTTCTGCATCAAAAAAGTGGAGGCAGCCGAGAATACACTTAAATCTGTTACGACTCATCACCTTTCCAAAGAAAGGTGTGAGGATCATTGGGTCAGTTGTCCAGTAGGCAGGAATTTGGTTTTTCCTTACCACACCCATCAAGAGAACCAGGGCAAAAAATAAGAACATCTCTGAAATTGTAACGGAATAGTCATATTGTTGGGAATGCCTGCTCATGGTTCCCAAACGTTCACTTTCACGGCGCTGTGTTCGTGAAAATATATTGGTCTGTACCACTATGCGCCCCACAAACGCCTCCCCAAAGAACAAGTGGAAAAAATCCACCCTAGACGAACCCGCATGCACACCTGGAGCCGTGCAACCAGACAGCGATTCCTCAGTGAAAGGGTGAATGATGGGAGTAAAATTACTCCCATCTTCCCAGTTCCACGAGACACCACCGTCTCCAGCCACGTCCCCATCGTCCCCTTCGTCAGGGTGGGGAGGTGAGGGTGATGGGGGAGGTTGGGGAGGTGGAGAGCAGCGCCTCTCATGACTCGCAGTTCTCTTCCCTCTCCCTTTTCCTTTACCCTTTCCCTTCCCTTTCCTTCCTTTCCCCACATCCTGGGGCTGTGGGGAGGAAGTTTGGGAATATTGTGGGGCGAAAGACGTGCTGGGGAGTGGCTCTACCTCCTCTCCCCTAGGCCTACCTGCACCACGTGCTCGTGCTGCCTCCCTCACACCACTCTCCCTTTCACCCCGCACTCCTGCCACACCACTTTCCCTTTCACCCAGCACTCCCAACACACCACTTTCCACTTCCCCAGACAAAAGACTTTCACCATACCTGATATGTCTTCTCGCCCCACCTTCTGATCCTCGGGGTGATATTTTTTCTTTTCCCAACCACGAGGCGATATCACGTCCTAAGCCGCCGTCATCCTCATCGTCCTCATCGTCGTCCTCATCAGATTCGGGATGGAGAGATAGCCGTGCACGTGGTTGGGGAGCAGGCTGGCCTTCCCTTGCCTTACGGTATGTCACATACCGCTTTTTCCGGGGCGAAGGGACCTCTTCATCACTGCTTGTTATTTCTTCCTCTGGCTGGACGTAATCGCGATCCACCACATCATCATCAAGTGGAGAATCACTATCTCCAGTGAAGGCTTCCAGTGCGGATGCAATTTCGTCGTCTGAGAGACCTTTCCGCGCCATGTCTGACCTGGGTCACTGCTAACAGGTGATTGACCGAGACAAGGGCGAGCGCGGGTCACGCGGGGTCTGGGATGCTGCCCGCCTGGTGGCAGGTAGGGGAGGCTTGGGTACGTGGGCGAATCGATAATCTCGCGCGAATTTTGAAAATTTTGGAAATTATGAACCTTGCAATTGCAGCACGTTCAAGTACGTCAACGGGATTGGCAGTGACATAACGTGAGGACGTGGAAGTATGTCGACGGGACGCCCCGGGTTAATTAGGCAGGGTGTAAACACTGAAGCACAGTTCTTGAGGACAACAGGAGGGATTTCATCAGGCCCACATGCCTTATTAGTATTGAGGCCAGGGATGGGAGAAAATACATTAGCTGGAGAAATTTTGATGTCAGCCATGAGGAAGTCTGAGGGGGGGAAGTGGTGGAGGAACAGCACCGGAATCGTCTAAGGTGGAATTGGAGGAGAAAGTCTGAGTGAAGAGATCTGCTTTATCTGTAAAGGAAATAGCTACAGAGCCATCAGAATAGAAAAGAGGAAGGAAGGATGATGATATAAAGTTGTTAGAAAGGTTTTTGGCAAGGTGCCAGAAGGAGCAGGAAGAATTTGCTCCCCCAATGCTTCTTCAGAACTCAGTGTATCTGACTCCTTATCCACACAGTTGACAAACCTTAAACTTACCCTTAGCATTGAAATTACCGATTTGGGTGATTTTAACGTACATAATATAGAATTGTTATTGCATTCTGCCAGGACTGACGATACTGGTCTAGAATGTGAGCTGGTCGCAGAATCGTTTAATCTCACACAGTTGGTATAGCAGCCAACCTGAATACAAGATAATTCTGACTGTAATGCTTATGTCTTGATTCTATTCCTGACAGAAAATCCAGATCAATACAGGATAGTACTGTCACCACTTGGATGCTCTGACCGCAATCTCATCAAGGCCTTATTAGTCAGCTCCTCCAAACCTCCCCTTTCTGAACCAGTCAGGGTGACCCAATGCCACTTTGATAGGGCAGACCGAGATGGATTCAGAAATGATCTTGCTGACATTCCATGGCAGTCTTTCTTCTCTACTGACATCAAATCTACCAGGCCCACATTAATGGCAATACAGGCTGATATGGAATTGTTCATACCAAGTTAACAGTTCAATGACAGATTGGACTCCCCAAAATGGTTTGATAGCAATTGTGCCACAGCAATGGCCCAAAAAATCAATAGCATATAACTCTTGCTTAAAATAAATAACATCTGAATTACTCAGTCAATTTAAAATTGCTAGGAACCGTGCAAAGGCAATAATACATTGCTAAATCAAACTTTCTTCGGAATGAAGCAGCCAAACTGCTAAACAATCCCAGTGACAAGGAAATATTCTGGTCAACTGTCAGTTCTTTCAATAGTAACATTAACAAGTCATCACTCATACCTCCACTAAAATCTTCAGACGGTAACATTATGACCCACGCGGTAAAGTGAATATCCTTGTCAGTACATTTGCCAAAAACTTTACAGTAGAGAAAGTCAACCAGAACGTCCCAGTACTTGAAGATGACTTTACCGAAATTGCTCCACTTAAAATACAGACTAGATACGTAAAATCCATCCTAGACAATTTACCGACAAACAAAGCTCCAGGTCCAGCTGGAATCCCTTCATATGTTTTGAAAAGTGCTCCCCAGAACTTGCTTCTGTTCTAACAAAATTACTGAGACTATGCATACGTACTTCTTCATTCCCTAATTCATGGAAAAAAGCCAATATCCACCCAATTTCGAAGATAGGAAGTTCCCCTGAACTCTCTGATTACAGACTAATAGCTGTCACATCTTCTCATGGTAAAGTATTAGAAACTGTAATGAATAAGCACATAGTTCAATATCTTTAACCCAACAGCTTCATTTGTGATACACAGTATGGTTATCGCCATGAAAGATACATTGATATACTCAATCTCTTGATTCTCACCATCCATCAGTCAATTGTCCAACATGGAGAAACTCATGCAGTAGCCCTTGATATTTCTAAAGCTTTTGATAAAGTGTAGCACCGATCCCTGCTATCCAAACTCCCTTGCTGTGGAGTAAAGTCTTTTGTTCCTCCGATTTCCTCTTATCTCAGTGACAGAAATATAGGAGTAAAAGTAGATTATGTTCCAGTTTCAACTCAGTTAACCCTGGTGTGCAGAAGGATCAGTTCTGGCTCCAACCCTATTCCTAACTCATATTAACTATCTCTTATCTGTTATCCAGAATCCCATCCATTCATATGCAGATGACTCAACACTTCACAGTTCAATCACACTTAAACACCCATTCACAAAGTTTAATATCTCTAACTCACAACTCGATACAGCCCTCTCCATAAATCAAGACTTATCTAGTATCACTGAATGGGGACAAAATAACCTTGTCTCATTTAATGCTAGTAAAACCAATAATATACAGTATACTAATACACAGTTATTGCCAGATTCCTATATTACCTTCAGTGCTACTAATATTCCTGTCCCCAAAGTATTGAAATTCTCTGTGTGTCGCTTAACAATGCACTCAGCTGGACCTTTCATGTTAGATCACTTGCTATAACTGCCTCCAAAGTTTATGTACAGAGTTAATAACTTCTTTACTGACTGGCAGTTAAATATAGTTTATATAAGTCATGTGCACTCTCAGCTGGAATATTCCTCACTCATGTGGAATGGAAGTTGAGAGTTTGCGCTAAAACAACTAGACAAAACTTAGACTGAAGCTGTTAGAATTATTAATAACCTAGCTATGACAAATAAACTACTTCCTCTACAGGTAAGAAGGAATGTTGCCTCCCTTGCATTATTTTACAAATACTTTCATGGCAAATGCTTATACGAAGTTGGATCCATTGTGCCACCTTTCCTTGCCTTTCCCTGTGCTACACGGGCATTCGGTAGCACTCATAACTGGACTGTCACATTGCCATATTGCAGAAGATCCGCCTGTCAGATATCTTTTATTCCCCGTACTGCATCTCTTTGGAACTCGCATCCCCAGATATGTTTCCTTCCAAACCTCAACCAATACCTGTTCAAGTCCAACTCTTACAGATTATTTATGATTGGAAGACACCAGTAATCTGATGTATGGATTATTTTTTAATTCACTTTTTTTTCCTCTCCAGTTATTTTTAAAAATCCAAATATTTCTGAACTTTTTTGTTTGTAAGAGGTTCTAAACAGGAAAGTGTGTGCCTCTGGTACAAATTCATAAACCCGGCGTATTGCATCTTTTACCACCTCATAATCAGCATACTAGTCGCTGATAAAAAAAATATAGGCCTCCTGTGCACGAGCTGCAACCTCAAACATTTGGAAATATTTAGTGACACCTTACGCCTACAGGAAAGACTAAATGTTCTCGGCAGCATCAAAAGAGTTCCTTAAAGAGGCACCACAAGGACTAGGTGAACCGCCAAGCTGCCTCAGTCTGCGCTCATGAATTAGTTCACGTTGTTTCTCTCGTGCTTGAAGTTGTCTCATTTGCAACTGAACTTTAGCTATTTCAAGTTGTTCACTGACATTAGTATTTAAGGCATTAACATCTATTTCTGAGTAGTATGATTGTGAATATGTGGCTGTTGGTACAGAACAAAAACTTAGGATTCTGAACATTATCAACACTGTGAACAGATGGCTCATGTTCCCTGAGATCATGACCAGTTGTAGTTTTATCAGTTTCAACATCTTCACTCACTCTAAACACTGAGTCATGAATCAAACTAATTAAATTAAGCTTATTATTACTGAGAAGTTTCACTCATAAGACCTGAGCTGTCGGCTTAAGGTCAAATTTAGCAAGATTTTCTGCTTAGGGCCTATACTGTCTAGGGTCAGTTTGCAAACATGCTTTAACATCACCAATATTCGTCAGTATCATGATACATAATTATGTAATTAGGTTCGGACCAAAATCATTAGGCTATCCTGGCAGAGATCACCATTTTAATTCTGTTAGGAACTGTACCCTTACATAAAGGCGTCCTCCTCCAACACCTTCATTTACCTTAAAGAGACCATTCAACTCGAGAAGTTGGACATAGCCCTCACTAACTTGTCTGGTAGGAAGTTACTTCTAAATTGACTGTAATCGTCTGGCAGGTGTAAGATAAACAAAATATGGCCATATGCAGGGTATTGTGGAAGATGGGCATAGCTTTGGGAAATAATATATGAAGTAATTCTAAATAAAACATTGGCAACACTACAGTTTTATAACTCTCCACCTGACAAAGCACATACCCCCCACCTCCCTGCACACCTACCCAAGCACATAACGGCCCTCACCCCACCCCCCCCAATCTTTTAAAGGTGGGAGCAAGGAGATCGCCTTGAGAACCCATAAAATGGGCCCTTCAGATTCCTTGTGCAGGTTGAATTGAAATCTATGGAAAGATTATTTTTGCTACTTTTTCAAAAAAAAAAAAAAAAACTTAAGACACAGTGTTCTACCTATCAAAAGGTACCAGTTCACTATAAGACACATAACCATTTGAAATATCATGACTCTATAATGAATACTTTCTGAGTTCTGGCCCGGAAACAAAATCTCAACGCCCAGGCAGCCGCCCTGCCACCCAGTAGTTATTGATCCCAGTGATAACAACATACTCCTCAGACTCTGTCAGGTGGAGGGTATAAATGTTGATCTACATGGCTTCAATTCTCAGTCATTACCGAGCTACATTTCCTGAAGACCTTTACCAAGCTATGGTTACTGAAAACCTTATGAGGAAGACCTTATGGAAGACCAATTTCCCCAATTATTTCATCTAATCACAAGCAAGGGTGTGACGCTGCCGAATCATTCACACTTAACTCACTCCAATACTGCCAATAGGACTGAATGAATGAGTGCTGCCGAAGAAAGAAAAATGCGGTTAAGGTGAGGTTGCGTTTGGTGGGGTGAATGAATAGGTGGATGAGTGGGTAGGTAAATATGTGGCTCACCATATAACAAGGCAGGAGATGGACTTATACCGCTAGTAATCATATAATATGTCTCTCTTACCTGGATTTTAGTATATCGTTAAGAAGACGATGGACAAATATTTGAATATATGGTACACTTAGGTCATTTTACAGAATCCTGCTAAAACTTCAAAATAATTTCTTCACATAGAAGTGCAGGTGCGTCTATGCACATAATAATAAACATAATATGATAAATGAAACTATTATTACACAAAAGAGAGAGAGAGAGAGAGAGAGAGAGAGAGAGAGAGAGAGAGAGAAGCTTTAGATCTCCAATTCATGCACTTTGCAAATAAGTGCTTTGGTGGGGATAAGGAGAGTGTTTCTGTGTGTGTGTGTGGTTGTGGTGGTGGTGGGTGGACATGTTCGATTAACATACACTTTAGTGGCAGACTATTGGTATTCTCCCTGTTTATTAGTATTCACTGTTGTGTCCGTCCCTGTGGCGTAGGGGACAAAATCTAGCAGCATGATGGGATGGTACCACCACTCTGCGAGCAGGTTGTGTTAGGAAGAATTCTGCCATCGTATTCCCTGCGTGCCATAAAAGGCGACTAAAAGGGACGAGCTGAAGGGACTAAGTACCCCCTCCTCTGTATTTTTAGTTCCTACAGTGAGGCAGGGCATAGAAAGAGAAGGGGGATTGAGTTATCCCCGTACCCTGAAGACTGGGTCTATGAATGTGCTTGGATGTTGTACACTTCAGGCTAAAAGGGAGGAGATTGGGAGAACGTTTGTGAGAAGAAAGTTGGATGTGTTAGCTTTGAGTGAAACAAAGATGGAAGAGAAAGGTGAATCTACTGCACTGTAAGTTTGGAAGTGTGACTGGAAGGATGTCCGGTGTTGATAGAGGAAGAGTGAGAGAAGGAGTGGCCTTGATGGTGAGCCCAGAAGTGCAGCAGTGTGTAACTGAATGGAAGGTGTCATCGAGACTGATGTGAGTGTAAACGAAATTTAGACGTGAGCTGTGGGTTTTTGTGAGTGCATATGGGCCTGGTAGGGAAAGGGATGAAAAAGTGTAGGAGTTATTCTGGAATGATGAATGTTTGCAGTGTTTTGGAGCAACTGTGAATGTGGTAATGATGGGAGATCTGAATGCTAGAGTGGGAAATGTAGCAGTTGTAGGTTTTGTTGATATGCATGGTGTGCCTGAAAAAAAAATTATAATGGGGAAAGTATGATATGGATGTCTTGAGATGGCGATTGGAAATACCTTGTTTGGGATGAAAGATACAAGTATAGATGGGTACGACAGGAAGGTGGAAGAGTTGCTGATAGAGCACTGATGAACTATGTGGTTGTCTCGAGGAATGTAGGAGAAAAATTCCTGGATATGAGTGTTTTGAAAAATGAGGGTGGATGTATGTTTGACCAGTACCTAGTGGAGGGAAAGATGAGGGTAGGTATGAGGTGGGTGAGATCAAGGAGACTTAGGTGTGATAGGGAGGTTTTGAAAATCAGAGAGCTGGATAAAAGAGAGAAAATGATATAGTATCAGGAAAAGTTGAAAGATGAGTGGAATGCAATGAAAGATCAGGAA
This sequence comes from Coenobita brevimanus, assembly GCF_032717465.1. Taxonomy (NCBI): domain Eukaryota; kingdom Metazoa; phylum Arthropoda; class Malacostraca; order Decapoda; family Coenobitidae; genus Coenobita; species Coenobita brevimanus. The sequence goes on along the minus strand of NC_136986.1, from coordinate 3,853,102 downwards.
AATGGCAGTGTGGAGAAAGAATGGCAGTTGTTTAAGTGTGCTGTATTGGGGTTTGCGGAAGAGGTGTGTGATGTGAGACGAGTAGGTAGTGGTGTAAGAAAGGGAAGTGGATGATGGTGTGAGGAAGTAAGTATGGCTGTAGCTGAGAAGAGATGTGCATATGATGTGTGGCTGTAGAGGGATGATGAAGTGTCATATGAGAGAGATAAGGAAAAGAGGAATAGCATGAGAAGCGGTGTGGATGATGCTAAAGCGGCAGGAGGTGAGAGGTGGGGTAGGCGGTTGACAGATTTTTTATTAGAAAAAGAAAATGTTTTAGAAGGAGGTGAAGAGAGTGCGAAGGGGATTGGGAAGGGAAAGTGAGTAAAAGCAGAGGATGGAAAGATGTTAATTGAGATGGATGCGGTAAGGAAGTGATGGGCAGAGTATTTTGAAAGATTGTTAAATGTAGAGGAGGAAACGGAGGCTG
>NC_136986.1:3815133-3847633 GCF_032717465.1 Coenobita brevimanus | reverse complement strand
AGTCAGGTGGCATCGTCAGGAACTACTTCTTTATTTTATTATTCGGAACGTACTCTTCGTCCCCAGTTTATACTTTTTAGTAGTACTCCTTGTGGAAAATGGTACGATGCATATGTATCGTACAAATATGATAATTAGGGCAGTATTTCTCATAATCAAAAAGAATATCTTAGTGCAATGAAATGGGGGCCAATACTTTTTAATGATGTAAAATTCTGTATTAAATACTGTAGAATGCATCTAAAAAGAATGTTTGCTGCTTTGTTACAGGGTGAAAATATAAATAAGCACTTTTTAAAAATATGAATGCTGATATATTTTCAAGTTACATTCAGTAAAAATATGCAAAACACTGGTGTTTAATCGCTGAATGGAGTCTTCTGTAGAACAGATTATCTCATTTAAGTCAAATAGCTTTGGTTTAAGCATGAACCGTATATCTCATTACCTGTATACTAGTAAATGCTAAGCATCCTTAAAATTCTTCATAATCTTTTAATTTAAAACATTATCCTCATGTTTTGAACTTTTGATATGATCATTCTTCGGTACATAGGCCTATAAAGGACTAATGTGATTTATAGAGCCGTCTGATATGTATCGCTACTGTTACTCTGGGGATACAGGTATAAATTTCAATAAATAACAAGTTCGGGCTACATTTGAAGTATATGTCACGTTTTCAAGGGCCACCTGCCGCGGATTGAGAAAACAGTTTGTTCACAAACCTGCTCCTACGGGCACTGAAAAGCTACTGGAACAATCCTTTAACACTTCTTGAAAAATCCGTCATTTATTAGTTTATGCTAATACAATCCCTATATAAGCAAGATTTCATAGCATCAGTTTTGTTCTTAAGTGATCTTCTTAGAGGCTTTTACTCTGCATCACAAATGCATATTTTGGTCATCAATGAAAACTCTTCAACTGTTATGCCTCCCAAATATAGTCGACGTACAGGCAGATTTCACTGATTTTCGAGTATAAGATCCCTTGGATAACACATTATAGGAAATGTTCCTTAAACTGACACAGAAAGAGAGAGATGGGGGGAGGGCTTTCCAAGGAGTAGTACCCCAGAAGGTCTTACAACCTGTACCTCAGAGGTACCGTGAATGAATTTACCAGGTGTAAACTGTTACTCAATTAGCAGGAGGAAAGTACAGCAGAGATGAAGGTTCTCTATTCCCACCTCCTCCATGTGCGGAACGGGCACTGAAAAGGAAGTACACCTAACCCGTGGGAAGAAGGGTAGGCTGGGAAATTAGAAGAAATATTCAATGTACCACAAAGTCGGGTCTGGCATAACTCTGAAGTCCTCTGTTGACGAAGTGTCAATTACCTGTGTTTGTAGATGATTCTACCAGCTTGTTCTAATGCTGTCCGCAACAAGGAGAGCGCCTTTAAAAGGTACCGGAGCCAACCCATCCTTGAAGCACATCATTTTTACGTTTCTGCCCGGAATCATGCAAAGTCTGTTCTTCGCGCTGCCAAAAACAATTTCATCCTTAGTAAATGCTCTCAGCTCTCCTAATCAAATTCTTCCCGCTCCTTCTGGCACCTCACAAAAAATCTTTCCAACAACTTGACCTCATCATCCTTCCCTCTTGTTTTCTTCTCTGATGGTTCTGTAGCTATTTCTTCTACCAATAAAGCAGATCGCTTTGCTCAGATTCTCTCCTCCAATTCCACCTTAGACGATTCTGGTGCTGTTCCTCCATCACTTCCCCCTCTGAATTCCTCATGGCTGACATTAAAATTTCTTCAGCTGATGTATTTTCTGCCATCACAGGCCTCAGTACCAAGAAGGCATATGGGCCTGATGGAGTCCTTCCTGTTGTTCTCAAGAACTGTGCTTCTGTGCTTACACCCTGCCTAGGCAAACTCTTTCGCCTTTGTCTATCAAAGGTGGCTCAAGCGGTAGAGAGTTGACCTGCAGTCATGACTGACCCGGGTTCAAATCCCGCTGAGGCAGGGAACCCCTTAAGACCGCAATTGTTCCAGGCAGGGTACCTCCCACAACCGCAGTGCCGGGGTATTTTGGCGACTTTCACCAAGGGCAAATTGACTGTGTTCTGGCTAAAGAGGAAGAATTTACACACCTGACAACGCAATCCGTATCCCCGTAGGCCTAATGGTTACCGCACAATCGCGCGTCAACGTTTAAAAAAAGGTTATGATAGTTACCCCTCGAAAACAATCGAAAACATGAAAATTTTGATAACTACCTATTTTTCTTATTGAAACAGATCAATTCAAAGTGTTTTGTCACACCAGCCATGAAAACAGGTGTATGCAGGTGTGGGGAGATTACTAGACTGTCGGGAGATAAAGTAGGCTGTGGAGAGTAGGCCTATAGGTACGGGGGTTGGAAATAACCAGCTTTTTGCATGAAAAGAAAGCACTTCATTGTGTTCTGTAACGTCTACCATGAGAATAGGTGTGTATGTAGGTGTGGGGAGATAACTAGTGTGGGGAGTAGGCCTACAAGGCCTTGGTGGTACTTGGGGAGAAGAATTTTGGCAACAACCAAATTCTCTTGTGGAAACCCTCCATTTCAATGGGATTTGTCATACCAGCCATAAAAACAGGTGTGTATGTAGGTGTGGGGAGATAAAACAGGTGTGGGGAGTAGCCTTACAAGGCCTCATAGTCATTCCAAAACTAACACAGACACATATAAATGTTCATTACCATCAATGACATCAAAATAAAGTTGAATAATGCTATAAATGCATGCATAAGAAAGGAAAAAAAAGCAATAATTTGTTTCCGATTTCACTTTTTACTGTCCCTCTTCTCGTTACACATCTGTCACACCATTACAATTATCACATTATCATTACACTTCATCACACTTATCATTACAGTTTTGGCAACAACCAAATTCTCTTGTGGAAACTCTCCATTTCATTGGAATTTATCACACCAGCCATGAAAACAGGTGTGTTTGTATGTGTGGGGAGATGAAACGGGTGCCCGGAGTAGCCCTACAAGGCCTCATAGTCTTTCGAAAGCTAACACAGACGAACACTACTGATAGGTGCTAATCTAGGCAGGTAGGGAGAATGAAAAAAATAATAAGATGCATCGTATGTAGTACAACATACAGTATTCTCCAACTACGTACGTACAGAAACTGGTAGGTACGAAGTGAGAAATGAACAGAGTGAAGTGTAAAAATTTGGGAAGAAGTAGAAATAATATGAAACAGGTATGTACAGTCGCCAAACTTTCCACCTGGGCCACCTAGCCGCGAGAGGTGGGTAACGGGTGCTGGCAACAGTGTATATGTTTGTTCGTGTGTACATGCTCGACGAAAGTTCGGATCATCAACTCTCTTCGTCCATAGTGAACCTCTGTCAGAGTCAGAGTTCATCCCATAGATGGCTGGGTACGGAGTTAGGTGGTGAGAAAAATGTCTCAGGAGTAAGGCGGCTCTCCCATCGGCTCAGCCAGTTGCATGAAACTGGTCGCATGGAAAATTGTTGTGTGCCACAGGTCGCGCTGACCAAGGCCAAAGATATATGACTATATAAATTTTATAATAAAGTAATATAAATAATATTCTTATATAAATATAAACTTTTATTTATAATACAATAATATATATTAAACTATACATATTTGGCCTTGGTCCGTGCAACCTGTGACATGCAACAATTCCATGCGACCGGTTTCCTGCAACTGGTCGAGCCGGTGGGAGAGCTGCTTAAGGGGGGAGCTTGGCATAGTGAAGTCCAGGGCAGGTGCAGGACGTTGAGGGAGGGGTTACGTTATTCATACAGCCAGTGACAATAACTGCCGACCTAGTTTTTGAGATCCATTGGCAATCTACCAAATATTTACATTTTTTAACAATACTAAACATCTTATTTTCTATGTTGTTTTTACATTGTTACAATAACATGTTAATGCACTAAATACTGGAATCACTCCAAGCCTTTCTCTCACACTCTCTCATTATATCAGTAATTCCATTTCATAGGGTTATCACTCGATACCATTATCAGTATAGGTTGATCAGTATAGGTTGAAGATGAATGCATTTACCTAACATCTACATCCAGTTACAAGTAAGATTGCCTGCCATATTCACATCATGAATGACACTGACCAATAAACATTAGGATGATGTTCAGACACTGTTGACGGTTGCTTATTTCCTCGTTGGTAGTACTTCAGGCAGATGTTTTGATGTGTTCTGTGGTGCACCACGAAGAGGTAGGAGATTAAAATACTGTCACCTCAGCAGGCAGAGAATTTATGCATACTTTTGTCGAATGTGGTTATTATATCAGCTATGATAATGATTTACCGTACCATTTTTCATATGACTATGATCATTACAGCACATCTTTATAGTCCATTCGTCTAACGTATGACTGAATTACACATTGCAAGGAAAACTGATTGTGAGCGGTGCCGCTTATGTGTGCGGTCACACATTTACATGCTCATCGATTATTCACCGAACAACATTATCTCACATTATAGCAAGATGAAGACACCATCTCTTCACCACAGGATGCAAAAGCTTCCAGTCATTTTAAGCTCAATTTTATTGATTCATGAATTGTTTGGACATTTATATCACCATTGCCTGTGATATTACTTATGTGATTGGTAAATGCAACATAACGAACATGAAATTATCATTACAGGCTGGAACATTTTTTTTTTTTTTTTTTTTTTTTTTTTTTATCCCGCGAACCTCGCTTTAGCCCCCGTCACCGAGGTCCTGAGTGCGAGGATATGTGATGTTGGTTGCTGACTGGCTGCTACCAAGACCTAGGTCATAAGACAAGGGTTTGGTGTTTAATAGGAGAAACCCATCTCTCCTGACGGGGGTGGAACCACGTCACACGGATCGCCTGGCGGAAGCGTTAACTACCACGTCACCCACAGTACTGTTTCAAATATTTAATATATATCAACTATTAAAACAATTGCCGTGTTTGCACTGCAAGCACAGAGATCCACGTAATGATTAAGTGATGAGATGCTTAGGTTTTCTATTGTTAACGAAAGGTTGACTCATGACTAGCTGACTCGAGGCAGTATTCTGCCTCAACGAACGAGTTTCAACCTCCGACATCTACAGCTCCTAACTCTCCTACTTAGTTTAAATTAATATCCTCCCAATGAGTAATCCTGTAACGATTAATGACCTAACTTGTCTAATCATGTCTCGGATCAAGAATGGTATTTCAATAGGTTTAATCGAGATCGGCCCAGGACTGGCTAAATGCGAAACGAACAGTCAGACACAGATATCTACTTTTCAACCATAAGGGCCGGTCACACGACGGTTCTTCCCCCCCCAATATGCAGTAGACATTTTTTAGCCATGGGTTTATCATGTAATAATGAAAAAGAATACGTTTTTAAATATATAATATATGTAAAGATGCGGCCTTTTGAATTAGTTTACTTATTGTTTTCAATACTTGCATTATCCAACACTTTCAAGAAGCTCCTTTGAAATTCTATCGCCTAAAAATTGTCGACTGATTACTGGGATGAACTTTGACTGAGGTTCACTAAGGAAAACGAGAGGTGATGATCCGAACTTTCATCAAGCATGTACACACGAACAAACAGATAGCCTACACTGTTGCCAGCACCCCTTACCCACCTCTCGTGGCGGGGTGGCCCAGGTGGAAAGTTTGGCGACTGTACATCAGGCCTGACACTCGGGGGCCTGTTAGGGGTTGGAAGGGTAGTGAGGGACAAGGAGGGAGAGATGGGGTGGTGTTTGTGGGGGGGGAGGAGGGGCAAGAGAGGGTGGAAAGGGACGCAGGTTGTTGTGGGAGGAAAGATGCAGTTGCGTGGAGGGATGGGAGAGTGATGGGGGACAAGGAGGGCGTGAGGGAATGGAGTAGAGGGTGGCTTGGAGGCGGCCGAGAGGGGGGTTCCCCCCCACCGCCCGGGTTGCTCCAATTCCCCCTCACGCCACATCAGGGGCAGGTTCTCATTGGCCTGAAGCCATGTACGTCATAATCGGGGTGGAGCAAGCGCTCTGCAGTTTTTTACATGCAGTGTTCAATTGATGTGATTAAGTATTTTGCCATAAAACTCAAATCGCATCAATTGATGCGATTAGGCCTTAAGGGGTTAAGGATTTGAATTTCAGAAAATCAGACACTTTACTGATCTACCAGAAGGCCTGCCAACATGTCGTTAAAAAAAAAAAAAAACGCTAATACCAATACACCAGTCCTGTATGAGACTGCCCTACTATGTATTCAGTATGGACGGTGGGTGTTAGCGCCTAAATGGTGACATGTAGAGGTGGACGGTACATAGGAGGACTACTGGGCCTTGAAAGCAGGTTGTGAAGCCTATGCCCAGAGTCGGTCATATAAAAAAAAAAAAAAACTTGTACCATTCCTTCTTGCTGGAAGTTTGCTCTCATTCAGCCAGTCTCAAAGTAGGGTGACCACTCCCAACCCTCTAACTATCGTCCAATTCCTTTAACATCCTGTATCTTAAAAGTTTTCGAATCAATTTTTAATCAAAAAATTTTCAAGCAACTTTCCTATCACAACCTTCTTTCTGATCGTCAGTATGGGTTCCGTCAAGAACTCTCCACTGGCGATCTTCTCACCTACCTTTCAGACACCTGGTCATCCTCCTCTCGAGACTTTGGCGAAAGCTTTGCCATTGCACTTGACATTTCGATCGAGTCTTTCATAAATCTTTAATTTCCAAACTGCCCTCTTATGGTTTCTATCATTCTATCTGTGCCTTCATCTATAGCTTCCTCTCTGGTCGTTCTATAGCCGCTGTTGTAGACGGCCATCATTCTTCTCCTAGATCAATCAACAGTGGTGTTCCTCAGGGCTCCGTCCTATCACCAACTCTCTTCCTTTTATTCATCAGTGACCTTCTAAGCTGTACATCTAACCCTATCCACTCGTACGCTGATGACTCCACTCTTCACCTTTCCATTCGGTTCCAGCAACGTCCATGTGAACAATTACTTCAACAAACAAAGGATGGGGCTATGGCACACCTAGTGTCTGACTTGGTTCGTATCTCTGACTGGGGTAAAAATAACCTTGTTATTTTTAATGCATCAAAGACTCAGTCCTTACACCTCTCAATCTGACAAAATCTTCCACAGGTGTACTTACTAATGTTTAACAATGCTCAGCTTTATCCAGCATCATCCTTGAACATGCTTAGGGTTTCATTCATTCGGGAGTTATCTTAGAAAGATCTTATTACATCTCTTGGAAAATCTGGTTCCAGAAGATTGATGTGCTAAGCCGAATCCGTTCCGTTCCTTCTTTACCCCTGCACAATTGTTGGCTCTATACACGGGTTTTATCCGCCCCTGTGTGTAGTACAACTCGCATGTGTGGTGAGGTTCTCTACATAGAGCTCTTCTCAATAGAGTGAAGTCAGAGGCTTTTTGTCTCATTTATTCTCCTCTTACTGGCTCCCTTCAACCTCTGTCTCTTCACCACACTGTTGCATTTTTATCATTTTTCTATCGCTACTTCAATGGTCACTGCTCCTCTGAACTGTCTGCTTGCATTCCTCCACCTCTACGACGGGCGTGTAGCACCCGTCTTGGAGCAAACTCTTATCCCTTTTCTGTCGAACTCTTTTATCACTCGTGTGATATCACTATTCGCGTTTCAACATATCAGACATTTATATCACCAAATGACTTATAGAAATCCCTGGGTGGATGGGAGGATGACGACAGTACCGACCATCTGCCACGTTTCACGGCCGGCGAATGAGTGAAACAAGCCGGTCTTGCGTGGTGGAAAGGGGGTGGGGGACGGCTTATGCAATTTAAAATTTTCATTATTACAGACTCGTGATAGACACAATGTGAAGTCCTTCTCTTTACAATCGATTACCCGAAAAAAAATGACAGTCTCTAGTTTTTTTTTTTTTTTTTTTTTTTTTTTTATGTGTCTGACTCTGGGCATCACTCTCCCAATTTAAAATTGCTAGAAATCATGCAAAAGCTGTATTAAATCTATCTAAATCAAACTTTCTTCAAAAGCAAGCATCAAAACTACTTAACAACCCTAATGACAATAGAATATTCTGGTCAACCCTTAATTCTTTCAATAATAACTTTAACAAGTCATCTTCCATTCCCCCACTAAAATCTTCAGATGGCAATATTACAAATGACCCACGTGGGAAAGCAGATATCTTTGCTAGTACCTTTGCAAGAAACTCTACCATAGATGATACCAGCCAGAATGTCTCAGTACTGGAACTTGATTCTCCCGAAATTGCCCCACTTAAAATACAGACAAGATTCGTAAAATCCATCCTAGACAATTTACCTACCAACAAAGCTCCAGGCCCAGATGGAATTCCGCCAATTGTTTTGAAAAAGTGTTCCCCTGAACTTGCCTCTGTTCTAGCTAAATTATTCAGACTATGCATACGTACTTCTTTATTCCCAAATTCATGGAAAGAAGCCAATATCCACCCAGTTCCGAAGAAAGGAAGTTCGTCTGACCCCTCCAATTACAGACCAATAGCTGTCACATCTTCTCTTGGTAAGGTATTTGAAACTTTAATTAATAAGCATATTGTTAAACATCTTGAATCCAACAACTTAATTAGTGATAGACAATACGGTTTTCGCCGCGAAAGATCCACCATTGACATACTCAATCTCTTAACTCATACGATCCATCAGTCAATTGATCTTTTTGGAGAAACTCATGCAGTAGCTCTTGATATCTCTAAAGCTTTCGACAGAGTATGGCACCGTTCCCTGCTGTCCAAACTCCCTTGCTATGGACTAACGTCTTTTGTTCCTTTGATTTCTTCTTATCTTAGTGACAGGAAAATAAGAGTAAAAGTAGATGATGTATATTCAAATTTCCACTCAATTAACGCCGGCATGCCGCAGGGATCAGTTCTGGCGCCAACCCTATTTCTGGTTCACATTAATGATCTCTTATCTGTCACTCACAATCCCGTTCACTCATATGCAGATGACTCAACACTACATAGTTCATTCACACTCAGACATCCAATTACAAAGTCTAATATCTCTACCTCTCAACTCAGTACAGCCATCTCCATTAATCAAGATCTATCTACAATCAGTGAATGGGGACAAAACAACCTTGTCTCTTTTAATGCTAGTAAAACTAAATATATACAGTTTACTAATAGACAGATATTGCCAGATTCGTACATTACCTTCAGTGCTACTAATATTCCCATCTCCAAAAGTATTGAAATTCTTGGTGTCTCACTTAACAGTGCCCTCAGCTGGACCTCTCATGTCAGATCACTTGCTAAAACCGCCTCAAAGAAACTTGGATTATTGTACAGAGTCCGTAACTTCTTCGCCGATGAGCAGTTGGCTATAATTTATAAGAGTCATGTGCGCTCTCAGCTTGAATATTGCTCACCCTTGTGGGATGGTTGTGGAGAGGTTTCATTAAGACAACTAGACAAAATTCAGAATAAAGCTGTTAGAATCATAAACAACCCTGCCATTACATATAAACTACCTCCTGCAAGTAAGAAGGAATGTTGCCTCCCTTGCATTATTTTACAGATATTTTTTTGGCAAATGCTCAGACGAAGTTGCGTCCATGGTGCCACCTCTCCATGCCTTCCCTCGTGCTACACGGGCATCTGGTAGCGCTCATGACTGGAATGTCACTCAACTATATTGCAAAAACTTCTGCCTATCAGAATTCTTTCATTCCCCGAACTGCATCTCTCTGGAACTCGCTTCCCCAGAGTTGTTTTCCTCCAAATTTCAACCTACAACTGTTCAAGTCTAACTGTTACAGATATTTTATGAACAGAGGACACCAGTAATCTGGTGTATGGATTTTTTTTTTTTCCATTTGTTTTTCCTTCCTCCGTTCTGTTATTTAAAAAAAAAAAAAAATAGGCTTCACACCCTGCTATCAAGGCCCAGCAGTCCTCCTACATACCATACACCTCTACATGTCACCACTTCGGCGCTAACATTCACCGTCCATGTTGAATACATGCTAGGGCTGTCTCATACAGGACTGGTGTATTGGTATTAGCAGGGGTATTTTTACGACATGTCGGCGGGTCTTCTGGTAGAATAGTAAAGCCTCACTTAAGGAAATTGAAATCCTTAAACTGTTCCCTGCCCCAGCCGGGATTCGAACCTGGGTCCGTTAGGACTGCAGGCCACCTCTACATTACTCTACAACAATCTCTTTCTTTGCTCTTGTATCGAAAAAAAACAATGAAAACAATAATGCTTCACACCACTTGGTGCATGCGTACATGATGCTAGATTACATGACCATAGGCTCATATTCCCATCCACTCGAGATTTTATATTATAAAGAGACTTAATACTAATAAATTACAGTAGGGAAAAAAATGACTTAGCAACTAGGTAACTTAATCTATGTTCTGATCACGTCTGCATGGCAACAATCATACCCTGGCCACACACTCTCGCTAAATCGAACCTTTGGTTGTAAAATAAACTAGATACAACACATTATCACTTCCGGGCACTACACCCAGTCCTTCATATATGCAACAGGTCAACTCTGGATCCAGTCTCCCTCTGTCTGTATTTCCTGCTTCCTACAATGCAGTGTTTCCAGGCATCTCATAATGATCGGATCTTGAATTTGGCACTCTCTTGTATTTTGATTTTCTCTTGGAAGGAACAGTTATTGCGGGCTCATGGCCTTTGGTTCTTTCTTCCTAGCAAAAAAAAAAAAAAAGCAGATCTTATATGTGAAAAAACTGCCAAATGTATCATGTGGAATCGTCACTGGAGGAGTATCATCTGCCGGTTCAGATGGAGTAACAAGGTTATTATAACAAAAGTAACTTAACCACTAGGCAGTGTTGAGAGGAAAATAAAATAAATAGGTTACTTATACATCCCTGTTAGCAAAAGATCTTCTCTTTATGTCCTGGTTATCTGACATAATTCTGGTATTAGAGTTTGATATTCATATTTGTTTATAATACTCACTGTTACTAGACCCATTAACAGAGCTGGGTTGCTACAGACAAGTAATGATTTTTATCATCCGGCTTTAGCAAGGCAAGGCGACAGTTTTGTGTGTGTGTGTGTGTGTGTGTGTGTGTGTGTGTGTGTGTGTGTGTGTGTTCTCGAAATATCTCTAAACGTTGTGAAAGAACTTTCGCCAAACCATGACAAAACAGCAATTATGTGAATGGCAGATATGATTAACTTTTGGTTAGGATTTGATCAAAAGCAGCTGAATAAAAGCCGTCACACATCAAATTATATTTTGGTCAATAACTCAGCAATGGACAGAGATATTATCTTAAAATTAGATTTGTAGGTAGCTTGTGCCTTAGCCTAGATATTTTGCCGGTGATCAGCATTTGGCTCCCGAATGCTTTTGTTTTTCATCTCACTAAAAAAATTAAACATACTTCACAAGGAGATTTCTCTTCTTAGTTTAACCCAGTAGAAACCATCGTCGCCCTTTGGGTGACGGTTCGGTGCATTTTCAAAACATAAATGAGGAGGGAACCCAAGGTTGAGTCCTATGATCTTTGGGACTATGACCTGGTTGGTGAATGGTAGTATGCTAAGAACCTTCCCCACAAATCCCACCTGCATCAACTCAGGGTTTTGGATGGTTAAGTGCAGTGGCAGTGTATGTAACCCACCATTCATGATATTCTTTTGAAGCTGCAGCAAAATTCTGTTATCATTTTTGTGAAGAAACCAGCCATGCCTCGTCCAGTAATAGTTGTTCTGCAGTGGAACTGTCGAGGTATCTGAGCAAATTGGGAGGAATTTCAACTGCTTGTGTCTGAGTTTCACAAGAATTTGCCTTCAGGAGAATGTGGTGGGAGACGAGTCTCTCCCTGGTCTAAGAGAATATACAGTCATTCACTCACCAGCTTTTATGGACTGTCGTATTTCAAAGGGTTGACGATGCAGAACAGTATTTCACATCAACTATACAGGATATCAGGCTGGCCGTTCCTCTATTCCTCGAATGTGTGGAAAGTTTTGCAGGCGACCTGTGCCTTGGTGGGATGAAGAGTGTGCTTTAGTGGGTGTGTCCACAAAGTTCCTCGTAGGAAGATTAGGAAGAATAAAGATGTCTTCTTTTAAATTCAGTTTAAGGAAGCTTGTGCCCAATAAAGGTGGGTTCTTAAGATCTTGCATCAAACCTTGTGGAGAACTATGTCCCCTCACCCACATTATCCACTCCTTTATCATTGGTCAGGAAGAAGGTGATGAAAACAGTGGGTAAGCAATGACCTTCTCCTCCCTTGGTGCATAAAATTCAGGGATCTTCTATATCCAACTCCTCTGAAGTAGCTTCAGTCCTGGCAGAGCATTTTTGCAATGTTTTTTTGTTCAGATCCCTCTAAGCCATTTAGCTTATTCTGGCGTCAACAGGAAAGGTTAGATATTTTATTTCTGTAGACTGCATGGGGTCCTTATTTTTTCTTTGCCGTCTGTTAACTTGAAGGCTGCTCTCCAGCAGTGTAATGACTCTGCTCCTGGGCATAATGACATTCCTTATGATATGATTTACCATTTGCCATACGATTCTCAGTTTTTATTAATAATTTAAAATTGGATAAAGGATGAAGATTAAATATCTCCTAATTGGGGGATGAGTATTTTTCTTCCATTTCCTAAGCCACTTAAAAACTTTTCTAATGAATCAAACTATTGTGTCATTTGTTTGACATCTTGTGTATGCTAACTGTTTGAGAAGATGGTTAGCAGGAGGCCAACTAAAAAAAGATGTTTCTTCTCTTCGTCACAAAGAGGGTTTCATTGGATGAGATGTGCATTGGTCTACGTCATCTGAGTCGGCAGTCTGAAAAGCATTTGCATCTGGACAACGTCTTACAACTTTGTTCCTTGACCTGGAAAATGCATATGATAAGGCATGGAGCCATAGCATTCTGAATTAACTTCACAGTTTGGAGCTGCATGGCCACCTGCCATTGTTCCTTAGTGACTTCTAGTTGAACCACCGGTTTCAGATCTCTGTGCTCTCCTGACTGTCCTACGAGTTCAGACGGAAAGTGTTCCACAGAGGAGTGTGCTAAGTGTTCCTTTACTTGCTTTTACCATCAATGGCATACTTGATTTCCTGCCACAGAAGGTTTCTTCTCCCTCTTATGTGGATGACCTACTGATATGGTTTGCTGGTTTCTGGATGTGTGCTGTTGAGATGCGGATGCAGCTGGTGCTAGAAAGCATCATCAGCTGGACGGACTGGATACATTTCCATTTTTCTTCAAGCATGAGTGTAGCTATCCACTTTTGTGAATTAAAGGGGCTGGCACCTGCTACAATGCATGGAGGCTAAGTTTCTTGGCTTAACGTTTGACTGTCAGGTTACTTCAGTTTTACAATGAAACTTCTCTGAGTGTCATGCATGCACATAAGAAATTTGTTGAAGGTACTGTCTGTACATCTCACACCTTGTGGGCTGCTGATCAGAGTACACTCCTTCACTTGTATCAAGCCTTAATGGGATCTAAGCTTGCCTATGGTTGCAAAGTCTATTCCTCCTCCACTGTACTGCAGCTTAGTGTTCTCAGTCATTTGCATCATGCAGTTTTGTGTCTTGCCACTGGTGCTTTCAGATCCTACCTGATTCCTAGTTTGTGGAGGCTGGTGTTCCTTCCTTTTATCTACAGATCAAGTCGTTAACTCGTTGCATCCTGCTGACGTATGGGTACGTCACCATATTTTTTCACACACAGTCCTGACGATGTCCCGGTACAGTCTGCTTATTGTGAGGTCCGTCATTTGCACATTTTCAAGTTTCATGGGTGATTTTTGGTATGCATATGTGGGAGACCTTCTTCTACCTGCCGTCAGGCGGGGATACTGCCTGGCCCCACCTGACTCCTTCCTCCCCTACCCCTGCATGCCATTTTCTAGGCAACTCACCTGTTAGCAGTGACCTGGTTAGTAAAGACGTTGTGCCACGGTCTCTCTGATGAGGAAATTCAAGGCAAAAGTGATTCCCGAGGTGAAGGACAAAAGAAGAAACAAGCCAGAGAAAGAAACAAGCAGAAGTGATGAGGCAGTAATGTTGTAAGGGAAGGTGTGCCATGTTGATGTGATTGGTGAGTGAAACAACGCTTATATCGCTTGCATATTTGTGTGAAAACCAATATACTCTTGTACTACATATAAATTCGTACCAAATAAATAAATATCTACATATTCTGAGTGGTTTGGAATAGTTTCCCCTCCCATAGAAAACGTCTTCTGTGGCACAGGGCCCAGAGAATATGGTACCAGGTATTTGGAGGGACACCTGTATAATGTACTTATTAGCCTAGGTGAGCACTTTTGGGGGCATTTTCCAATGTTTCTCATAAAAAGGGGTGGTTTTAGCCAAAAAAAAAAAAAAAATCAAAATTCTGCTGGGATTGGAGGGGTCATTGGTGAAAAATCTGCCGGGACACGGCAGGTTAATCATTCGTTGTTGGAATTGTGTAAGATATATTCCAGACTCATTTACTGCTGTTTATCATGGCAGTCATTTCTTCAGTATCACGTTTCTCCTCATCGCACTCCAATTTCCTTTGGGTACAGGGTCAGGCAGATATTTTGGGATTTAGGTCTCTCTGCATAGCCTGTCTGTCCTGCTCGGCTACAAAGAATTGCACCATGGTACCTTCCCGAGGTGTAGTTGTGCAGGGATCTTTTGGATACTAAATCTTCTCTCACTTCTCTGGCGCTTCATCAGTCATCAGCTATTTTTTATACATTCGTCCATTCACAGAGGCATCCCTCCCTGTATATAAGGATGGTTCATAGTCACTCACTAAATGTTTCTTATCCTCACACTCCACATTCCTTTGCATACTGGGTCAGGCCGATTATGAGATTTAGGTTTCTCTGTAGCATGTCTGCCCTGTCCGGCTCCCCAAAATCGCCCCATGGTGCTTTCCTGAGGTGCAGGTGTGCAAGGATTCTGAGGTTATAAAGTCTTCTGCCTCTTCTTGGGCTCTCCATCAGCTGTTTAGGAACATTTGTCAGTTCACAGAGAAACCGTCCTCGCATATACAGATGGTTCAGAGTCAGACACTGGTGTTGGGTCTGGGGTGAATTTCCCAGTTTTTGTAAGGGTTAGAATTCTTCTAAATTCCACTATTTTTACATCAGAATTTAATGCAGCTCATCCCCTGTCCTTGCCTTTCACAAATAAGGCAAGGGTTCATGAGCATGTCAGTGTGGACGGCAATGAGATGGAAGATACATTAACAAAATCTGCTTCTCCTCGATGACCCCTGCCAACTACTCCCTTCCTGCTTCCAATATGGCATCAAACTTGAAGTATGATTCTTATTTGTTGGCAGAGCCTGAGGGATGCTGTTTTAACTCGAGGAGAGCGATGGGCCTTATTTGGGACTTGATAGAGTCGAAAGCGATTGGTCTAAAATGAGCGAGATTTTCAAAGGCGTACCAAAACTGTGCCACAAGGAGTAGGCGGCTGAAATTTTTATGGGAAATAGGGGCAGGTGGCAACTCCCGATACCATCAGCACACTCCCTCCATGTATGCTTAGAGAGAGAGAGAGAGAGTTACCAGTATATGTACGTTCATTTCTAGCAGGGAGAGAGAGTTACCAGTATATGTACGTTCATTTCTAGCAGGGAGAGAGAGAGTTACCAGTATATGTACGGTCTGCGGCAAAAATCGAGTGACCAGCTCAAGGAGCACGTTGGTATATGTGGCACCGCCTCATCCCCAGTTTCAACCCCACCTCCCTCGCTCCCATTCATTCGTCTACCCACCACCCTCCCTACATCCAAGGGCAAGAGAGTAAGGCCTACTCACATTGTCTCAACCACTCTTCCATCATCCATTTCTCTTGGGAAATAATGGTTTTGTTATGATAACGAATACAAACACATTACACAGTGTTTTGCCCCATAGTATAGTTATACACCACGACCTGAACGCAGGGTGATATAGTAATATATTCGTATGATAGTGAGGTCTGTAATTATACAGTTTATCATTCTGATGGTTGTATCCAGTCAGTGTGTAACATTAAACAGTCGGAAGCTATAAGTTGATGTTTGTAGTGGTCAGTCGTGTGAGGGGGAGTAGCTGGCCGTCACACGTTGTGGTGGAGGCATGGGGAGAGGGAGATGAACCCTGGGATGACGGCTTTGCCCGGGATGGATAGTTTATGTGTGTGTGTGTGTGTGTGTGTGTGTGTGTGTGTGTGTGTGTGTGTGTGTGTTTTCCACCAATGGTCAGAAACACGTCTTTATTATCATCACAAATGTACATTACAATATTGTTTACTGTGCCATATAATAATGAAATTTATAGTTTAACGATATGTCAGATAAGCATTTAATGATCAGTATAAAATAAGACCTTATTATCTAAATGTTATTCAATCAGATAATTATGCAGTGGAATAGCGGATTATAATACATTAGGTTGAAAGTAGCCTTTAACTCTGCAGGGTAAGTCAGGCTAAAACACCAGATATCTAGTAAAATATTCACTATTGTCACTATACCACATGTTATTGTAGGGCAACTGGAACAGGGCGATAGCAAAGATGGTGGGTGGTCCTGCTCGGTGGTGGCAGGGTTACCTTATCACTCCCCAGTTACCCACATCAATCAATCTATCTATCTATCTATTGCCAGACGCCTCAATCCAGTACAGAGTGGCCACAAACAAAACGCCTCCACGTCACCTTGTCACCCGCTATTTCACTGCCCTGCTCCCAATTCACACACCCCTCTCTCATACACCTCTCCACCCCCACCCTCCATCTCATCATCGGCCTCCCCCTCCCTCTCCCCTCCACCTCACTCACATACACTCTCCTCGTCAGTCTCTCACCCTCCATCCTCTCCACATGGCCAAACCACTTCAGTGTGTTCCTCATAATGCTTCCTATCACATATACATCCACCCCACAAAGCTCCATTATATCCTAATTTGTCAGCCTCTCTCCATGTGACTCCACAGGCTCCTCTCAAATAACTCAATTCCATTGCTCTGACTCTTGACTTGTGTCCTTCCAACAACGTCCAAGCTTCACTTCCATACGTTAGAGTTGGAATCACAATACTGTCATGTAGTAACTTTTTCACTTCCATGCTCACTTCCCTGTTTCTTATCACTGCTTTCAAGGAACCAGCAACCTTTCTCCCTTGTTGTACCCTTTCAAGCACTTCACCCTCCAAACCTCCATCCTTACTCATCACACTATCCAAGTACTTAACCCGCCCCATCCCGACCACTTTTTCACCACTGCTACCCCCCAATCCCGACCATTTTTGGACCCAAATTTTTTCCTAAAACTTTCGCTTTTGGTCAGAAACAATGGTTAATCATGAAGAAAGTGTTCACCGGGGTCCATAAGTTGCCTAAACAGGTATACCTTCGTCACATCTGGTACCGTGTTCTCTGTAGGTGGTCTGAGGCTCTCACGTTTTCTATGGTATTATAAGTCTGGGAAACCAATGAAAGGAAGTAGATATGTATTTATTACAAACATAAAAACATGTGATACAGGAGTAAATTGGATTTTATACAAAAATAGAGGTGAAATAAGCATTGTACCATCAGGTGAACCGAGCGAAATCGGCCAAACTGTTCACGATGAATCGCTAACATTGCTGAATCATGATACATATCATTTTTTCTACTTACATAATACATCTCCAATAACATTATACCATTTTACATTTTATTGAACTGTTTTTACATATTCACAGGCCTTTCAATAACATTTAGCGTAATGTTAGTGCTTATTTACGTAGTGAGTGAACTCTCTGTGACTGTTGTTTCAACTCGTATTGTGTTTTTTCAACTTACATAATACTTTCCTAATAACATTATACACATTTCCACTTTAGAGAACTGTTTTGAGATAGTTTCAGGCCTTACGTAAATATTTAGCATAATAATAGCGCATAATAACACA
The DNA here is from genome assembly GCF_032717465.1 of Coenobita brevimanus. Taxonomy (NCBI): domain Eukaryota; kingdom Metazoa; phylum Arthropoda; class Malacostraca; order Decapoda; family Coenobitidae; genus Coenobita; species Coenobita brevimanus. Next base: position 3,829,688 of record NC_136986.1, on the reverse strand, counting down.
GAGGGTGAAGTCGCTATGAATATTATTTCAACTTACAACCTATTTTTGTACTTATATAATACTTCTCCACTAACATTACACATGTTTCCACTTGATATAATTGCTATCACATAATAGGAGACCTTACTATTCTACTGAGCATCATATTATCGCATATTTACACAGTGAGTGTTATCGCGATATCATTTGTTTCATCTTACACTTGTATTCAACTTATAAATTACTTTCCTACTAACATTACACCCTTTTCCACTTTATATCATTCCTATCACATACTTACAGACCAGAATGTTCTACTGAGCATAATATTTTCGCAGATTTACACAGTGGGTGTACTCGTGACATCATTTGTTACAACTTACACTATTTTTCAACTTATACGTTACTTTCCTGCTAACATTACACCCGTTTCCACTTTATATTCTTGCTATCACATATTTACTGACCAGAGTGTTATACTGAGCGTCATATTTTCGCAGATTTACACAGTGGGTGTAGATTTGATATCACTTCTTTCAATTTACACTATTTCTCAACTTATACATTACTTTCCTGCAAACATTACACCCGTTTCAACTTTATATAAGACTTAGAAAATACTGACTGGCCTTACCATTATACTGAGCGTCATATCGCCATCCCACACAGTTTTAGTAGTGTAGGAAGTTATGGTACTCTCTGAAACATGGTTGAAGGCACAACGCAACATTGGTGGTGGTGGGGGAGGTTGGGGAGGTGGAGAGCGGCGTCTTTCATCACTCGCACTTCTCTTCCCTCTTCCTTTTCCTTTACCCTTTCCCTTCCCTTTCCTTCCTTTCCCCACATCCTGGGGCTGTGGGGAGGAAGTTTGGGAATATTGTGTGGCGAAAGACGTGCTGGGGAGTGGCTCCACCTCCTCTACCCTAGGCCTACGTGCACCACGTGCTCATGCTGCCTCCCTCACACCACTTTCCCTTTCACCCCGCACTCCCGCCACACCACTTTCCCTTTCACCCCGCGCTCCCGCCACACCACTTTCCCTTTCACCCCGCACTCCCACCACACCACTTTCGCCTTCCCCAGACAAAACACTAGGACAATACCTTATTTGCCTTCTCGCCCCACCTTCTGATCCTCGGGGTGAGATTTTTTCCTTCCCCAACCACGAGGCAACATCACGTCCTAAGCCGCCGTCCTCATCCTCATCCTCGTCTTCATCCTCATCAGAATCTCTCTCTAGGGGATGGAGAGAGGTCCGTGCAGGTGGTTTGGGTGCAGGCTGGCCTTCCCTTGCCTTACGATATGTCACATACTGCATTTTCCAGGGCGAAGGGACCTCCTCATCACTGTTTGTTATTTCTTCCTCTGGCTGGACGTAATCTCGATCCACCACATCATCATCAAGTGGAGAATCACTATCTCCAGTGAAGGCCTCCAAGGCGGATGCTATTTCGTCGTCTGAGAAACCTTTCCGGCCATGTCTGACCTGGGTCACTGCTAACAGGTGAGTGACCGAGACAAGGGCGAGCGCGGGTCACGCGGGGTCTGGGATGCTGCCTGCCTGGCAGCAGGTAGGGGAGGCTTGGGTAGGTGGGCGAATCGAAAATCTCGCGCGAATTTTGGAAATTGTGGAAATTATGAACCTTGCAATTGCAGGACGTTGAAGTACGTCAACGGGATTGACAGTGACAAAACGTGAGGACGTGGAAGTACGATCAACGGGACGCCGCGGGTTAAACGTACTCACATTTTCCATTTCCTCACCATCCAACCTCACTGTACATTCACTGACTTCACCTCTCTCAAAGACCATCACTTTACTCTTCCCTACATTCACCTTTAGATTCCGTTTGTTACACACACTCTCAAACTCATCCACCAAGCCTTGCAGCTCCCCTTCGTCTTCACTCAACAACACAGTATCATCTGCAAACAATAGTGCAGGGAGTTTCCAAACACTACCCTCTCTCACCAGGGCCACTCCAACATCCACTGCCCTACCTTGTACCTCTTTTATCACCCCATCCATGTACAGATTGAACAACCATGGAAACATGACACAACCCTATTTCAACCCAACCTTCAAAGAGAAAAATTCACTCAGTTCACCATCCACAAGCACTGCAGCCTTAGCACCAGCATACGTACTCTTCACAGCATTCAACAACTTCCCATCTACTCCATATATTCTTAATACTTTCCACAATCCTTGTCTGTCCACCTTGTCATAAGCTTTCTCCAAATCCAAGAAAGCCGCATAGAACTTCTTTCCCTTCTCTACAAACTTTTCCACTAAAGATCTAAGAATGAATAACTGATCTACACAACCTCTTCCCTTCCTAAAGCCTCCCTGTTCTTCTCCAACTAATTCCTCTGTTCTTCTACACAACCTCTTCCCTTCCTAAAGCCTCCCTGTTCTTCTCCAACTAATTCCTCTGTTCTTTCCCTAACTTTGTCAATAAGTATCCTACCATACACTTTTCCTATTACACTAAGAAGACAAATGCCCCTATGATTACCACACACTTATTTTTCCCTTTTCCTTTGTACAAGGGAATAATTATACCCTGACTTCCAATCCTCCGGGACTCTACCTTCTTCCCAGGCCAATCTGCACATCTTCGACATCCATTCTACTACTATTTCTCCCCCATGCTTCAGCATTTCACCACACACTCCATCAATTCCTGGGGCTTTCCCCAATCTGACTTTCTTCATTGCTTCCACAACTTCTATCCTACTGATTTCTTTCTGTCTTCTCACCTCCCTCCTTCTCCCAGCCATTCCCAAGCCACATTACTTCCATCCTCTATGTTCAACAATTCCTTAACTTGTTCTCTTCATCTGCTCACTTTTTCTCCCTTCTCCACTAGTAATCTACCATTTCTATTTTTCACTTCCCTGCTAACTTCACTTCCACCCTGTCTTACTCTCTTCACCTCTTTCCAGAACATTTTCTTACAGTCCCTCCACTTTATTCTCAAATTCCTTCCAAATTCCTCATCCACTCTCTGCTTACTCTCTCTTACTAATCTTTTCACCTCTCTCTTCCTTTCTACATATAACTCTCTCTTCAGCTTGTGTCCCATGTCTGTTACAGCCTATTGCAGTTATAACTGTATAAGGGAAGGTTATATTTTGATACTGTTATCAGGTTGTGGTGGCTCTCTTGCTAGAGCGAGTGGCGATTAGTGGCTTAGGCAAGGGGTGGAGGGGGTTGGTTGTACGCTGCGCCGGATTAACCATGCTGTTCCTTGGTAGGCAATGCAGGCTGTTGGCCTGCAACATATAGATCTCGTTTCTTCCATAGTTTCTTGTTCTCATCATTCCATTTTCATATAAATCCAGTGTCTGACCCCATTGTTGCATATCGTTTTATAATGTGCTCTTAAATATACCTGTAGTCAGTTAGTCTTCCATATTAAATATTTGTGTAACCAAAACCGTTTGTCCATTTTAACATCCTTCCCTCTCTGAGGCAATTGACGTTTCAGCTGATGATAGTTAATGAGAATAACCATGGCCACACAGAGATAGAGGAAAGTAGTAACAGACATGGGACACAAGTTGAAGAGCAAATAATCATAAGGTTAACCTGACTGCTACGTTTATTTCGTTTGTGTAAGTAACATTTACCAGTGTGAACTGTATCTTGTCAAACCTTTGTTGAAAACGTTCTCGCTGAAAACGAATAAACTGAATTATCTGTTGTATGGCACGATAATGTTGATTAGTGTAAGCTGCAATCGAGACAAGTTTGTTTGGTTAATATTCAGATCATCCGTTTGGCCAATTTAGTTATTGATTACCTTTTTCGAAATATGTCGTGTTATAAACGTGTGAATCTCAAATTACACCCTACTGCAGTTACAACTATATAAGGCAAGGTTATATTCTTGATATTGTTATCAGGTGGTGGCGGGTCTCATGCTGGAGTGAGTGGCGATAAGTGGCTGAGGCAAGGGGTGGAGGGGGTTGGTTGTATGCAGCGCCGGATTAACCATGCTGTGGCTTGGTAGGCAATGCAGACTGTTGGCCTGCAACATATAGATCTCTTTTATTCCATAGTTTCCTCTTGTTGGCATGGCCTATAATGGCCTTTTTTGGTTGCCTGATGGGTGATGGCACTTGTTTAGATGGCCAAAGCATATATTTATTCCGCTCTGGAAATCTGGATGGCCTGTGACAGGCCGTGGCCTGGTAGGCAGTTGCCCAATTTGCCTATACTTGGTAATCCGGTCCTGGTTGTATGGTGTGCGCGGGGTCAGCATACCACGCGGCTCACTCTGCTGTTGGCTATCCTGTGTACGAAATTGACCTTAGTACTTGTAATACTTGCTGCAGCAATGAATGGCATCTTGATGTTGACTGACCTTTGGTAATACCAGCAACCACGTCATGGCCTCGGCTTGACCAGCTTAGGTGGTTTAACCACCAGACAAGCTGTCATCCAGTCCCTGTCGTCCAACGTTATCTGATTTCATGTGTTAAGACACCAATAACCAAGATAATATTGATCATGTGTTTTATTTATCAGCAACACTGCTCTTAACACACTTGGGGTATAAGTAGTAACTATTGGTAATGACCTATAACAGAGTTTGTAAAGTAACAGTGATTACGTCAAGTAAGGGAAGGAGCACACCACCGACCACCACAAACATCTGGTTATAGCATCCGACTTTTTAATGTTAAACACTGACTGGATACAACCGTGAAAATGATAAATTGTATGATTACAGACCTCACTATCATACGAATATATTACTATTTTATATCACCCTGCATTCAGACTGTGGTGTATAAATAAGTATACTATGGGGTAAAACACTGTGTAATGTGTTTTTATTCGTTATCATAACAAAACCATTATTTTCCAAGACAAATGGATGACGGAAGAGTGGTTGAGACAAAAACTTGAATGTGAGGAGGGTGAAGGGTTGACGAATGAATGGTAACAAGGGAGAGGGGGTGGGATTGAAACTTGGGCTGCGGCTATGCAACATATACCAACCTGCTCGTCAAGCCAGTTGCTCGATTTTTGTTGAAGACTGTACGGTCATTTCTAGTAGTTTGAGAGAGAGAGAGAGAGAGAGAGAGAGAGAGTTATGAGCATATTGTATGGTCATTTCTAGGAATTTGAGAGAAAGAGAGTATATTGTACGGTCATTTCTAGTAGTTTGAGAGAGAGAGAGAGAGAGAGAGAGAGAGAGTGGGTTGATGATACAATAATCACAAGTGGTCCTTGCCCAATGCCGTTCCTCACCTCGCTCACCACGAGAGGTTGGGTTGCTAGTGCCACCAGCTGTTCATTTTCTGGCCGTTTTATCTCGCTACCACATGACTTTATGTGCTCATATATATATATATATATATATATATATATATATATATATATATATATCATCCAATCCTACATTGTCCCATGAGGAGCGTAGGAGCTCTGGGCTAGGCAGTTGGTCCCGACATTTAAGATGAGGTGACCAGCCTCACTCATCGCTGAGTAACATTACATGAGCAGTCAACCTCAACCATCCCTTGGATATAAACCTTCACAGGCAATATTTTCCCACTAAACCACCAGGTGCCAAAATTTTGTTCTATAGTTACCATCCAGCATAGTAAATGGTTTCCTGGTGTACAAGAAACCATGTGGCTTGTTACTCAGTGTAGAGCCACTCACAGGCAGAAGGACGAGGAAAGAATGAAGGAAAGGAGGACAGAAGAGGGAGTGTGAAGTCACTCGTAGGCAGGAGGACAAGGAAAGAATCAAGGAAAGAATGACAGAAGAGGATGGAAGGAAAGGAGGATGGAGGAGAGGAAAGGGCAGACACCCGACAGCAGCTCTTCATCGAGTGAGTGGATGGTGAGCGCCCCCACCTACCACTATATATATATATATATATATTTCCTGATGCGCGCGGACATTTCCATGGCGATGATGTGCTTTTCATTCAGTTCTGTAGGACTCGAAATTTCGGCCACGTGTCACGTGTGCTACACTGTTGTTGAAATGTTCTAGAAGCCTGTGTGTGAGTATGTGTGTGTATGATCACGAGGCATTGTTTATGTACCTATCAAGCATTCGTTGAGTTAGAGTGTAAGCATGTTTACCATTGCTCGATTCTCACAGACACACTACCTGACTTGCTGCTTTTATCTGTCTGTCTGACTGTCTATCTATCTATCTATCTATCCATCATGCTATCTATTATGATTTGTAATTATAATATTGAGTCCTGACATATGTAGTACACTTCAGGCTAAAAGGGAGGAGATTGGGAGAATGTTTGTGAGAAAAAAGTTGGATGTGTTAGCTTTGAGTGAAACAAAGATGAAAGAGAAATGTGAATCTAAGTTTGAAAGTAAGACTGTAAGATGTCAGATGTTGACAGAGGAGAGCGAGAGAAGGAGTGGCCTTGATAATGCGCCCGGAAGTGCAGCAATGTGTGACTGAATGGAAGGTGTCATCGAGTCTGATGTGGGTGAAAACGAAATTTGGACGTGAGTTGTGGGTATTTGTCAGTGCATATGGGCCTTCTAGTAAAAGGGATGAAGATGTGTGGGAGTCCAGCTGGAATGATATTGATGAGTGTCTGCAGAGTTTTGGAGCAAATGTGAATGTGGTAATGATGGGAGATCTGAATGCTAGAGTGGGAAATGTAGCAGTTGAAGGTTTCGTTGGTATGTCATAAAAAATTTTGTATTTATTTGTAGTGGAGTTTTATATATATTAGACTTGTGGGCGAGCGGTTGTTATATTTGAGTAGCTTCGTGAGTAGCTAATCTTCTTTCCCATTTGTCATGTAGTGACAGGAGAGGTAAAGAATAGTATGGGACTATTTTTATTTGTCTTGGAAATATTAACAAGTCTCTCACTCACGAGTGAGTTGAGCAGAGTCCCTGTCTCCCTGTCTCGCTCTCTCTCTCTCTCTCTCTCAAGTTGCTAAGCCCTTCCTCCTTCTGACCTGCCTGATCTATGGCCTGTCTCCTTCTGCCCTCTCTTTCCTAAATTCTGGTGAAACAGGAGACGTATCACGTGTGTTCCTTGTGGGTGGAAAGTTCTAGAAGCCTGTGTGTGAGTATGTGTGGATGTGTGTGTATGGTCACTAAGGCTTTGTTCACCGGTGGATTGCTGACAACTAACTGCATCATCTTACTGGCCACTGTCGTCAGCTTTCCTCAGTGTATTTTGCAAGCTCATTTCCCATTCCCAGGCTCGCATAGAGCTGTCTATCTATCTATTTATCTATCTATCTATTATGATTTGTAACTACAATATGGAGTCCCAATACATTGCTCGGTCACGCGAAAATGGCGTACCATCGACAGTTAATAGTCCTAACATATTAATACATATTATATACACATTATGATGAACTTATAAGCTAATTAAGTGAAATACATAATGTTGTAAAAGTAACATAATTGTATGAATATTGTATACATATAATATTTATAGTAAATAGTGATTATTCAGTAATATTACATTTTAAACAAGTTGTATACATATTTGAATAAATGTATTAAAGTAAATTATTTAACTGTAATACAGTATGTACTTGAGTTTTTGTAGTGAAATGCATACATGTGTTGGCCTTATAATTGTAGTTACATTTTGTTAATGCAACTGTTACATAAGTGTCTTGGCCTTATAATTGTAGTTAAAGTTACATAAAAGTTACATCTTGTTAATGCAACTGTTAATTGGCAAAGTGTATCATAATGCAATCGTTTGTTGTTACATATCGTTTGTAGTTACATAACTGTAGTTAAAGTTACATAAAAGTTACATCTTGTTAATGCAACTGTTACATAAATGGTACATATTGTTTGTAGTTACATAATTGTAGCAAGTGTAACATAATGCAATCGTTTGTCGTTACATAATTGTTACATATCGTTTGTAGTTACATAATTGTAATAAGTGTAACATAATGCAATCGTTTGTCGTTACATAATTGTTACATATCGTTTGTAGTTACATAATTGTAGTTAAAGTTACATAAAAGTTACATCTTGTTAATGCAATTGTTACATAAATGGTACATATTGTTTGTAGTATTGTTTGTAATTACATAATTGTAGCAAGTGTAACATAATGCAATCGTTTGTCGTTACATAATTATAATATGGAGTTACATAATTGTTACATATCGTTTGTAGTTACATAATTGTAGCAAGTGTAACATAATGCAATCGTTTGTTGTTACATAATTGTAATAATTGCAGTCCTGACATATGAATCCGGTCATGCTGCGGTCGATGATAGTGATGATGTGTCATGCCACTTGCTTGTGGAGACAGCAATTTGCTTTTTTGTTTGTAGTTTATGTGGTATTTTGACATATGTAGTAACACTTACATTTATTTTCATTTGTTTGTTTTGTGATCTTACTCTATTTCTCTCTTTTTTCTTTCTTACTTTTTCTTTCTTTCTTTTTTTTTTTTTTTGTATGTATTGATTTTCTATAGTTTGTTTTTCTTCGCATGTGTACGCTTTTTCCATGTTGTTCATGGTTGCATAATTACTGGCTAATTTCCTTGGGGTACTTTTTTAAAGTTTAGTTTATATTGCACAGATATTATTGAAAATGATATTATATAGTCCCATATTGTGTTATTTTATATAAAAAATATATACATATATACAGTATTAACTATATACACTGACTTGTTGTTCATTTGTACCTATCGTGGGTAATATGTGTGTCAGCACTGTGTGGAAATCTTTGTCTTCACGATTGTGTTGAAGATGTTCACTCTTGCTAACGTCATTTGTGTTGGCCATTTTTTTTTCTCTAGTTTACCTTGCAACTTAATTTATATGTTTCCACTAGGTAGCTTTAATTACTAAATGTTTAATACAGTTCTTTTAATCGCTCACTGTGTAGATATAATAATGTATAGCTTTATGTATGAAACACGTATTTTATGTAGGTATAAATGGTAACACTCGTTGGTAGTAAATAAATGTTATAATAAATGAATGTATATATACAGTGTAGAATATTTATTGTTGGTGATTATTTAGTGTTTGAGTTATGCAGATAACTGAAGTAAGTATGTGTATTTAAGCTGTAACTATACAGCACATTTTATATGTTTGTGCAGAAGCTTATTGTCTATCACTGTGTATTGTATAAATGAAGTAACTCTGTAACTCACTAGTTTTTACCGTCGTGGGAATGGTGGGAATGGTGGTGCAGGTGGTGTGTTGACTGACGGCATATTTTCAGCAAGCACGCATGATGATGTCGACTTCCCACACTGGTAGCTGTGGTGAGTGAATGGGTAGCGATGAGTAACTTGAGTGAAGATGAGTAAGATGAGTTGTGAATATGGACTTGGTGTTTGCTTCGTCGTCTTGACCTCTTCACTCCTGCGTAAGTGTTGGGGGTTGGGTGGATGTAGCAGAGAGAGGAGGGTGAGGTCTGGTGGTTATGAGTCGTGTCTCACTCTTCGTTTGTTTGTTCCGTTTTTCTCTGTCAGTGTTTTCTCGGTCCTTTTCTCTTGTGATTTACTCGTTGTAGGATGAAGACTGCCGCTACTTGTAGGTGCATGTAGAAGATTATACAGACGACGTAGAGTTGTTACTTGTAGTTGATTGTAGATGGTTGTAGTTCGTTGGTTCGTCGTAGGAATTGCAAGATCATATCAATATTTTGTTAAACTACTTGCAAGGCGTCCTGTGACCTCTTCACCTCTGCATCAGCATGATGATCGGGGAGACGGAGCGGGCTGGTTGGAGAGAACTGTCAGGAGCTGGTTGTAAGTTGTTGGTTGTGAGAGGTATTCTTGTTTTCAATCTTGATATTTTGTAGGAATTCAATGTTGATTAGTAGACGAGGTTCGTATACGTTCGCTGCTACCAAATGTCATAAAAGACTTTGTAGTTCCTTTGTGGTTACTTGTCGTTGAGTTATATATATATTAGACTTGTGGACGAGCAGTTATTATACTGGAGTAGCTTCGTGAGTGGATAATCTTCTTTCCCATTTGTCATGTAGTGACAGGAGAGGTAAAGAATAGTATGGGACTATTTTTATTTGTCTTGGAAATATTAACAAGTCTCTCACTCACGAGTGAGTTGAGCAGAGTCCCTGTCTCCCTGCCTCGCTCTCTCTCTCTCTCTCTCTCTCTCTCTGAAGTTGCTAAGCCCTTCCTCCTTCTGACCTGCCTGTTCTATGGCCTGTCCTTCTGCCCTCTCTTTCCTAAATTCTGGTGAAACAGGAGACGTATCACGTGTGTTCCTTGTGGGTGGAAAGTTCTAGAAGCCTGTGTGTGAGTATGTGTGGATGTGTGTGTATGATCACTAAGGCTTTGTTCACCGGTGGATTGCTGACAACTAACTACATCATCTCCTTACTTGCCACAGTCGTCAGCTTTCCTCAGTGTAATTTGCAAGCTCATTTCCCATTCCCAGGCTCGCATAGAGCTGTCTATCTATCTATTTATCTATCTATCTATTATGATTTGTAACTACAATATGGAGTCCCAATACATGAGGTAATGAGGAAAGTATAATAGGGTTGTCTGTTGTGCGAGAGATATTGATTGGAAATATCTTGTTTGGTAAGAAAGATATAAGTATACATGGGTGAGACAGGAGGGTGGAAGAGTTGTTGACAGAACATTAACCAGTCACGTCCCGAGGTTTTCCGCACCTCCAACCTCCCCCAGTCCCGAGGTATTTTCGAAAAAAAAAATTTGGCTAAAACATTCGCTTTTGGTGAGAAACATCGAAAATTCATAGAGAAATCGCTCACCTGAGGTTTAAAATACCCAGTCCAGGTAGGAGTTCCTCCTTACCTGACTGGGTTTTCTAACATGATAGCACCAAAGAAAACAAGTTCTATGGGAGGGTAACTATCTTATCCACTCATAAACGGTATTTATATATTTACTTGGTACGAATGTATATGTAGTATGAGAGTATATTGGTTTTCAAGCAGTAATAAAGGCACTATGAGCATTGTTTCACTCACTAACTAATCACCATACCTGCCCTTTTTTTTTGCCACATTACCTGATCATTATTTCTGGCTGTTTCTTCTTCTAATGCTATGTAAACATTGTCCTCCACATTGTCATCGATTGGGGAATCACTCTGGCCCTGAATATCTTTACTAGCCAGGTCACAGGTAACAGGTCCTTTGCCAAGACAATGGCATGGGGGGGGGAGGGGAGGTTATGCGGTGTAAGGCATTGTCCCTGCTTGGCATCTTGTAGAGGAATAGAGGAAGGTGTCCCGTGTATACATACAAAAAATCACGCGCGAAAATTGAAAATTGTGCAAATTAGGGACCTTCCAATTGCACGACGTACTGGTACGTCGCCGGGACTGGCAAATGCAAATCGTTGCAACGTACCCATACGTCGACGGGATGGGGCAGGTTAATGAACTATGTGGTTGTGTCCAGGAATGTATAAGAAAGATTCCTGGATGTGAGAGTTTGGAGATGGGAGGGTGGAGGTATGTCTGACCACTACCTGGTGGAGGGAAAGACGAGAGTAGGTATGAGGTGGGTAAGATCTAGGAGAGTTAGGTGCAGAGGTTTTGAAAGTCCCTGAATTGGATAAAAGAGAGAAAATGATAGAGAATCAGGAAAAGTTGAAAGATTAGTGGAACGCAGTGAAAGATCGGGAAAATGGCGGTGTGGAGGAGGAATGGCAATTGTTTAAGGGACTGTGGGTGGGGGGGAGGTATACAGAAGAGATGTCTAGTGTCAGACAAGTAGGTAGTGGTGTAAGAAAGGGAGATGAATGGGGCGCGAGGAAGTAAGTATGGCTGTAGCTGGGAAGACACGTTCATATGAAGTGTGGCTGCAGAGAAATTATGAGGTGTCATATGAGAGGTACAAGAAAAAGAGCAATAGGTCTAGAAGGGCTGTACATGATGCTAAAGTGGCAGCAGATGAGAGGTGGAGTAGATGGTTGACAGAATTTTCAACAGAATAAGAAAATGTTTTGGAAGCAGGTGAAGACGGTGTGAAGGGGAGAGTCTGGGAAGGAAAAGTGAGTAAAAGCAGAGGATGGAAGGATGTTAACTGAGATGGATGCAGTAAGGAAGATATAGGCAGAGTATTTTGAAAGACTGTTAAATGTAAGAGGAGGAAAGGGAGGCAGAGATTGTGGAAGATGGAAGGGTGCAAGGAATAAATGTGTTGGGAGAGTTGAATGATTCTTTGATCATGACTGAGGAAGTGCAGGAGGCAGTTAAGGAGATGAAAGCAGGGAAAGTTGCAGGTGTGGATGGGTGTGCTGTGAAATCTCTAAAACTGTAGAGTCACCCATAGGCACTGGGAACTGGAATGAAAGAAAGAAAGACAAAAGAGGGAATGTAAAGTCACCCAAAGGCAGAAGGACGAGGGAAACAATGAAGTAAAGAAAGACAGAAGAGGAAGGAAGGGAAAGGAGGGAGGAAAGGAAAGGGCAAACACCCGAGAGCAGCACTACATCGAGTGAGCAGATGGTGAGCCCCCCCACCTACCACCATTTAAAGTTCTGAAATACTTGATGCATCTGTCTGAACCATTTGGTTCATTGATACTGTTGTTGTTCTTGGTGGTGGTAGTGGTGGTGGTAGTGGTTGATAGTGGTGGTGATGATTTTGTTCTTGTTGTTGTTTTTGTTGCCAGTTTCATCTCAATATAAACTCAATAGACTGAATTTTAAAGCTGTCCCTTTCTTGAGATCCAGCATCATCATTTCGGGGGATAGGGTGTTAACCCACCTTGTGTCAGCTATTTTTAGCCCTGTGGGTCACCCCAGTGCCGGCCATTTTTCGACCTTTTTTATTTTTTTTTGCCAAAAGTGATAGATTTTGATGTGGGAACAACGAATGTCGCCATTAAAATGCTCACTGAGGCTCAAAAATGAGTTTTATTGACTCCTGCATACTCGTGTACAGGTATAGTCGCTCTCTTACGCTCACCTCGTATGTGAGAGAAAGAAGTTTTCTATGTAAGGTATACTCAGGTATTTATGCTGGGAAGGTATAGCAATGTTCAGTACACTTTCCTGATTACTTATCACTTCAGCATCTATCACTATTTGCGTGTCTTTTTCACTGTGAATGCATTATCGTACACATACTTGAAGATGGGTAAAACCTGATTTCATTACGTACAGTCACGGCACTTACAAGAAGGTATTTACTACTGGACTTCAGTATATAGTCCTTATGCTTACAAGAAAATATTTACAATATACACTTATGTGAAAATATTTACAAAATGCCTTCACTATGTACAGCACTATGTAAGGCACACAGGCAGAGTGAGGCAGAGCGAGCATGAGGGGGGAGCAAGTGAGTGTATGGCCTTGACAGCCTTGGAGATGGTAGAGGAACAGTCACCTTACATGCCTGCCGATTTTTACCCGCGAATCTTGAAAAATGCGGTCACAGTGAAGTTTTTTTTTTTAGACCATTTTAAAATGGCACTAGCACTGGCCGCGGAATTGATGTAAGACCGTTTTAAAACGGCACTTTCACGTGGTGGGTTAAGGGACGTTTGTAGGAAGGCTATGGAACTGCCCAGTTATATCGATCATGATGACGTCCTTCTTTAATACCTCTCTTGACAACAGGCTTATCAAATGTCAACAATTCATTTCTATCTTGCTGTACTGTCACCAGGGCAATGCATGAAGGATGAAGAAGAAAACGCATTTGTATTTTCTGCTATAAATAAAATGGTTAAAAGTACGTTAAGAATTAAGGTCATATCTCTTTCTCTTTATAGGATATTCAGTTCCTAAAAGTAGCAAGAATAGTTAATGTTAACACCTTTCTGTTACAAGCTGTTACAGAAGAAAAAAAAAATCATGTTAGTTAATTCGTTTTTATTTTTATTTCTGATTCTGACTTTACATACTCCTCATAAGATTAAAAGGACTTGTGAACTACTTTTTTTTTCTTTGGACTAAAAATACATTATTAATATACTGTGTACCCCTGGACGCCTTTTCCACATCATTCATGTTTCCTCCAAATGATTACTAATATTATGAATCCAACAGTAATGATGCCCTAAGACTGAAGAGGTCAGATACTAAATTATGTTACAAGCCTGTTTCATACTAATTAAAAAAAAAAAAAAAACTGCCTGCAGGAGTCATATGGAAAAATTTATCAGTCTAATGTATTAGTCTCGTAGGTCCAGGGTGTATGTGCAGGGTGTGGCTCCTGAACACCAGCAGCTTCTTTCCACTACAAAGGCCACACTGTCCCAGGGTGATGCTCCACCAGAAGCAGCAGAGGTCCCTGCGTATGGAAAACAGACAAACTCCTAAGAAATTAGTTTGGCTGTGTTCTGTTCCATCCTGTCTCTGCTGTTTTATTTCTTCCCTCCGTTTCATTCTGACTTTCACGTGCAGCAGCTTCCAGTGTTTCCTTCCTTCCACTGCTCATACAGACCAGCCTGAAAAAAAAAAAAAATTGCAGTAGTGAGTCATAGAAGAACCTAAAATAGCCATACGTCAGGTCCCAATGTAGTAAATGTTTTCATTTTTATGTAAACCTTGTAGGAATCTCTTAACCTAAATAGTATTATAACATTTATATTTACTCT
>NC_136986.1:3741624-3815033 GCF_032717465.1 Coenobita brevimanus | reverse complement strand
TTATGGTTGGGTTGGTTGAGACACTCCCAATGCCAGGTGTAACTTTCTTACTTGGAAATGATATTGGTGGAAGTCAAGTGTGTCCAGCTCCTCAGTTGTCTAGTGAACCAGTAACTGCGACCCAGGATTGTGATGTCCCTGATGTGTTCTCTGCATGTGCTGTCACTAGGGCTAAGTCTAAAGTTACTGGTGACTTAGAGGATAATGATGATGATGATGTTATCCTAGCTGACACTTTTCTTGCTAATTTGGACCACTCACCAGATGAGGCAGTGCCCCGTAGTGTTGATAATTTGTCTCGTCAAGAGTTGGTTGAGTTGCAGGTTGCTGACCCTGAGTTGAAAGGTCTAGCTAACTCTGCTTGCAATGAGGAAGAGTCAGCTAGTGCTTCTACTTGTTATTATATAAAGTCAGGAGTACTTATGAGGAAGTGGAGACCCCCAACAGCATCAGCCGACTGTGAATGGGAGGTTGTACATCAAGTTGTCATCCCTCGTGTTTGTAGGCAAGATATCATTAGAGTGGCTCATGATTCCAGTTTGGCAGGACACCTTGGAGTGAGGAAGACTGTGGCACGCATTTTGAAACACTTCTACTGGCCAGGTATCTTCAGAGATGTTTCCTGGTACTGTAAGTCTTGTCACACCTGTCAAGTTGTGGGGAAGTGTAATCAGACCGAAAAGGTTGCACCTCTAGTTCCCATTCTTCCTTTTGAGGCGCCTTTCACCCGTGTGTTGGTGGATATTGTTGGCCCTCTTCCTAAGACTTCTTCAGGATTTTCTTATGTGTTGACCCTGATTGATATGGCTACTCGTTATCCTGAAGCCATTCCACTTAGAAATATCTCAGCAAAGAACGTGGTTAAGGAAATGCTGGTGTTCTTCACCAAGTTTGGTCTGCCCAAGGAGGTACAGTCAGACTGGGGAAGTAATTTCATGTCAAATGTTTTCAAGCAGTCTCTGAATGAGTTGGGCATCACCCAGATCACGTCTTCAGCTTGCCATCCCCAGACCCAAGGAGCGTTGGAGAGATATCATCAAACACTCAAATCGATGCTCAAGAAATACTGGTTGGAACATCAGAAAGACTGGGATAAAGGTCTTCCATTCGTTGTATTTGCCGCAAGAGAATATCCAAATGAATCACTGGCCTTCTCACCCTTTGAACTACTGTTTGGCCATGAAGTAAGAGGACCCCTTAACTTACTCAAGGAATGCTGGCTGTCAGAGGAAGATGACGTCAACCTGCTGGAGTATGTGATGAAGTTCAAAGAACGGCTGTCCACTGCTTTACAGGTGGCGAGAGAAAATTTAGGAGCTGCTCAGGAGAAGATGAAGACTTGGTATGATAAGAAGTCCAGGTTACGCCAATTTCACCCAGGAGATCAGGTTTTGATTCTGCTACCGGTGCATGGGCAACCTCTTCAAGACAAGTTTAGTGGTCCTTATTTCGTGGAGAAGAAACTCAGTGATGTCAACTATGTCATCGCCACACCAGATCGTAGAAAGAACAAGCAACTTTGTCACATCAACATGCTAAAGTTATATCCTGATATCATGAATGATCTCCAGACTAAGCTTTCTCATCTAGCTCCCGAGGAAAGGCAGGAGTTTTCGGCATTACTGCAGGAGTACCCACAAGTGTTCCGTGCCGCTCCAGGAAGAACCAATGTGTTGATGCATGATGTCGATGTTGGAGACGCAAAGCCAATTAAACTGCCTCCTTACCGTACGAACCCAGTGAAAGTTCCTCTTATCCAGAAGGAGCTTGGCTAACTGTTGGATCACAAGATGATTGAGCCCTGTCAGAGCGAGTGGAGTTCTGTCACTTTAGTCCCTAAGCCAGGTGGGTCACAGCGGCTTTGCATCGACTACAGACGTGTTAATCAGATAACCAAAACAGACACTTACCCTTTCCCTCGCGTGGAAGATTGCACAGACAAGATCGGAAAGGCTAGGTACATAAGTAAGTTTGATTTGTTAAAGGGATACTGGCAAGTACCTATGACTGAACGTGCTAGGGAGATCTCATGTTTTGTAACACTAGGAAAGACTTTTGCATGTTCTGTAATGCCATATGGTATGAAGAATGCACCAGCCACTTTTCAGAATCTCATGAATGTTGTAACAGAGGGTTTGGCAGGGTGTGTTGTTTATATTGATGATGTATTAATCTTCAGTGGCAACGGGAAAGATTACCTATGCCATGTCAGTAAATTTCTTGAGCATTTGGTTCAGGCTAATCTTGTAGCTAATTTATCAAAGTGTGAGTTTGGTCGAGCTAAAGTTCAGTACCTTCGATACGTAATTGGTGATGGACACGTTGCACCACCAGGAGCTAAGGTTCAGGTTATAAGTGAAAAACCCAGACCTAAAAGTAGGAAAGAGCTACAAAGATTTTTGGGAATGGTAGGTTATTACAGGAGATTTGTTCTTAACTTTTCAATTCTTGTATCACCACTTACAGGCCTACTGAAAAAGGGAGTTAAA
Source organism: Coenobita brevimanus (assembly GCF_032717465.1). Taxonomy (NCBI): domain Eukaryota; kingdom Metazoa; phylum Arthropoda; class Malacostraca; order Decapoda; family Coenobitidae; genus Coenobita; species Coenobita brevimanus. Next base: position 3,812,544 of record NC_136986.1, on the reverse strand, counting down.
TTTGTCTGGACCGATAACTGTGAATCCTCTTTCAGCAAACTTAAAGCTATCCTGTTAAGTCAGCCAGTGCTTGCTACTCCAAATTTTGCTAAGCCTTTTAAGATGGCTGTTGACGCAAGTGATACATGAGCTGGGGCTGTTTTGCTGCAAGAGGATGATCAGGGTATTGAACACCCTGTATCTTATTACAGTAAGAAGTTCAGTCCACCTCAAAAGAACTACTCAACTATTGAGAAAGAGGTTTTGGCCTTGATTTTGGGTTTACAGCATTTTTCATTTTATTTGTGTTCTGGTTTTGACCCTAAGTCATGTATACCGATTATAACCCACTGAAATTCCTTAGTAAGTTTAAAGATAAAAATCAGAGATTGACAAGATGGAGTCTACTTCTTCAGGAGTATTCATTAGACATACAGCATGTCAAGGGGAAAGAAAATGTTATTGCAGATTTCTTATCTAGACTTTAGACAGATTGTTTTAGAGTAATAAGAAATTTCCTTTGTAGATTTTTTTTTTTTTTTTTTTTTTGTGGGGAGGTGTTACATAGCCTATGATTTCATCATCCTTTGTATAATTCTAACGTACAGTATGCTGCATGTTTGATCACGAATCGCCTCGTGGCTTCCATAGTGACCAGGCTAGCGTGTTTTACCTCACTCCCCCCTTCTCCCCCTTATAGTAGAGTAAGTCGTTCTTTCTGTTGTTCAGAGCAGGAGTGTCAACTCTTTGTCTCCTATGGCTTCATTTGTGCGTCCTTCTTACAAGTTGTATCAAGCTCTGCCGGCCCCTATATAATGAGCTCAGTCTCTGCATTAATTGCCACTTAGATCTACTCCTCATTTTGTTCACATCTCTGTCCTCCCCTGTACAGTTGTTATTATTGTGAGTGCTCAGGAAGTCTCCAACCATCTAGCAGCTGTGTAATTTGAGTATAAATGTTATTACATTTTTTCTTGTACTGTATAGCATAAGGTGTTAATTCGTAGGCCTGGTGAGGTTTTTGTGATTAAAGTAAAGTTTTTACTGTCAGCCAGTAGTAATAATATTTTTTATCTGTAATAATATATCTTGCATTAACTGAGCATTATCCGGGTTTCTCATTTTATCAGGACTGACTTAGATAAATTTAGTCTTGCTAATTTCGTGTTAATAGAGGCTATTGCAGTTAACCATATATTTAACCTTTTTCTTGCCATTTGCATTATCCTTATGAGTCCTGAATGTTTAGTTGTTAGTCTGACCATTAAACTTTAACTTGTAAATTTACCTAACACTTTTATTTTGAACCTGGAACTTTACGGGACAGTAGTGATTTTTGGTATTCTCACTTAAAGTGTTCATTATCTCTTTCTGTTCCGTAACAATATATATATATATATATATATATATATATATATATATATATATATATATATATATATATATATATATATCAGACGCCTTAATCCTATAAGGGATGGCTACAAACAAATTGCCTCTAAGTCGCCTTGTCCCTTGTCCTCCTCATCGTAAGGAGGGAAAAGGGATATTGATGATGATGATGATGATGATGATGAAAAAATTTGTGCATCGAAAATGCGGACAGACCTACCATTAAATACAGTATTTATCTCCTGGTCGATGACGCCTTTTCACCGTACTTGTGTTCCATCAAAATTATTTAGTTTCAACTTTAAATGATTTCAAAGTGTAATGGAGTTTTTTACTGGTATATCCAGTCAAGGTAGTTTGGGAAACCACTCCCAATACTGACCGTAATCGTCTGGTGCTGTTAGGATTGAGTGATTGGTTGATGAACCTGTAGAAACAAATGACTGCGCAACTCCCTTGTGTGGCATCGGACAGCAGTGAAACAGACGATACGATAAAGTAAAAGGAATAAAATTAAAACACTAAAAGCACTATACACTAAAACTTACAAAGGAGTCTGGGTGCCTGCACAAAGGAGAGGATTCCCCCATACCTTACCATAGCACAAGCACCGGGCTGTGTTAGTAATAACGTAGAGAAGACGTAACATGAGAGACAGGGTTAACCTCAATCCGATGTCGTCTTTTTCAGTTTTATCAGGCCTTCACTGAACAGTTTTACTGCAAGTACGAAGGACATTTATTGAAGAGTTTACTGACGGTCATATCTAGTCTACTACAAGCTGCACAAAACGGTCAAGATTATTAACCTGGCTAGTACTGTACGATGGTGTCATAAGTTTATTGTTACCCCCAGAAAATAATACTAAACTCAGGAAGAATTTCTCGTATTCAAGGGGTTCATGAAAGCTACATCTGACAGCCCAAGATCAGGTTCAGATTCTTTTCTCCCAACCTCAATAAAATCGCCTGGAGATTTCAAGATCATATTATGAAAGATATCTATTCTAATATCTGCAAAACCAAAGTTCCTATGTTTACTTATTAACTAGCAGTATTTTTTTCCCACACCTCCAGATAAGTCTTTTCGCAATAGGATAAACTTTTCGGATTGATGTTTCTATTTTCGTCGGTTTAGGAGCTCCGTAACTGCTCTTCCTTGACGATTTATTTTGCTTATCAGGATAGTCGTTATTGTCCTCTTCTGTTCATTAAAATAAGTAAAATACTATCATTCACAGCACAGATTAAATACAAATTGATATTAACCAGCCTTGTCCAAAAACAAATCACTAAGGAACATGTGTTAGGGAGCTTTCTTACCTGACGAGAATGTGACCTTTGGAGAGTGAAATATAGTCTTCATTAACTTCACCTCTACTAGTGGTCTCTCCCAAAATACTATTAACTGCCAGCAGGAAAACTAATTTAACACGGTATCGTGATAAAATGTTTAAACGACTTAGACCCGCATCGCGTCGGCTGAGGCAGCTCCTTAACACCTTTCCCTAGGCGATTTAATTTATTTGTTACATCTTACTGTCCTCTTCTGTTACAGAAATACTTCCAGTATTGCCATACCCCGCATTAATACCGCAAAAAAATATACTAACCACTAATATCCATAATTAAACGATAAGGTGTTACAGAGCTTCCAGAATACTGTCTATTAACACCTCGAAGATTGTTAAGGCAGACAACTTTTATCCCAGTCTCAGTTTTTCCACAGGATTTGACCCACAGTATCAGTTTACATCCAGGTCCCTAAAACAATGTTCAAAAACAAACTCAGGTTCTCCCAATTGTGAGCTGATTGTACTGACGAATTACCACCAGCTGGCATGAAAAAATTAACAATATTTTCGAATAGTTTTGTCACTAAGAGTCACGAGCTTAATAATATGGTGCTAGGAATCACAAGGCCGAATTAACCAACCACTGTGTTTTTTTCAGTTTCATATGAAGCGTTGACAGGGTGATATATTGAATATTTTGCACACAATTTCCCGTCTTCCGAGTCCTAGGCAGCAGGCATTCAGAAAATAAGAATGGTCACCGATATAGGTCAATAGAGAAGAGAGAAAAAAACTAAAAAATTCTCATCTGTTTCTCTTGGTGTCCTCGTGGCATGCAGCCACATCGTCGGCTGCCAAGTTCAGTAAGAGTTGTATCCACTTCTTTACTTGGCAGTCGACGGCATTGCTTTATTTCACAAGCATTTTGAAGTCCAGTTTTGTGTGGATCATTTGCCCTGTGATATGAATAAAGGAATAACGATATCTGAGAGGATGGGTGTCCTAGTTACTGGTCGTTGCTTTATGGTTGTTTTATAATTTCTGTTTATGTTTCTTGTAACTTCCCACTTTATTACTGGTGAGATGACGATTTTTTTTTTTTTTTTTTTATAATGATTCGGAAGACCTCAAATGCGTGAAACGTGAATTTAGAGCAACTTTTGAGAGGTAACGAAGTCTGGTCGACATGTCGTAGCCAAAAAGTGATAAAACTTCATATGGGGGTTAAGGAAGGAAAAACCTGTCCAGTACGGTTGCATCTTTGTCTTTTCTATCGCTGCTTCAATGGTCACTGCTCCTTCGAACTGTCTGCTTGCATTCCTCCACCTCTACGACGGGCGAGTAGCACCCGTCTAGCAACAAACTCTCATCCCTTTTCTGTCCAACTCTCTAATGCAAGAGTTAACCATTACTTCCAGTCCTTCATTTATGCATCAACTCTGGAACTGTCTCCCTCTATCTGTATCTCCTGCGTCCTATGATCTCCAGTCTTTTAAACGCAGTGTTTCCAGGCATCTGGAAATGAACGGATCTTGACTTTGGCTCTTTTTTGTATTTTTATTTTCTTGGAAGCAACGGGTTCCGGGCTTCTGGCCTTTGATTCCTCCTTCCTTGCATAAAAAAAAGAACTGTATAATTTTTTGAAGATTAATTATGGTATGAGAAATGAGTGGATTCCTCATGGTAAGATCGTGAAATAAGTCCCAGCTGGATCACGGAATAAGTTAAGGAGTTGCATTTCTTTATGACTGTTTGCTAAACTTTCACAGGACTAACCGGCACGTCATGTAATATACCCCTGTTAATTCCATTACATTCAAGCTGAATGTTTTCGTCTAACTGATTCAGTATTAATGTCCAAGATGCGACATGTGTGCATCTCTCTGCCACAGTGCCGTATGCACTGCTGAGTCTATGTCCAAAGTCACATAAATGGCTATCCCCTTACCTTTAATGGGCTGGCTACTATGTGAATCATCATCTCACTCTCCTTATTTTATTAATTAATCACGATAAGTGTTTTCAGTGCTGTGCTGTCTCTAGGAAAGGTAACATTATTGCTCTTGCCAATTGGACTTCAAAGAGATTGCGGGTACTAGGGGTGTGGATGCTTGGTATTCTTTTAGACCTTTCACAATGACCGATTGTCCCTTGTGCAGTGTACGGATGTCGTGTATGGGCAATTTCTGCTTTATAAAACCTACTCTACTCTAAGACTTTTCCTTTCATCGTCTCCAGTCTTGTCTTGGACTCAGTTCTCTGCAGTAATAAACCACTAATGTTTTCGCTAATATGGAGGGCACTGTCCTTTTGATTTTTTTTTCCTGCTTGCTTTTATATTCGATCCTTCAGTAATATGGTGTTTTCTGTACTTGTGTTCCATGTACCTTCAGGCGACGTTGGTCATGGCAATCAAAACCCTCGTAGCGATTGTGTTAGAAGCAGTCTCCATCAGAATCGGGCTAGTAACACTAATCAGTGTATACACTCACCTCTTTTTCTTCTGTCCACATCTTTAATCTATTTAGTAATGGTTAGTTTCATTCCTTCATGCATATTAGTACTGTTGTATTGAACTGGAATAGTCAACATTCATGCTGCCATTCCTTTCCCTGCAACACTATAGCCCGTTTTCCCGTCGCTTAAGGAAGCTCCCTAACACCTCATCTAAGCGATTTATTTTGCATATTACTCCTTATTATCATCTTGTAGGCCATTTAAATCACTGAAATAACATGATATGTATCATAAATACGGTAAGAATTGATATTAACTAGCCATTTCCAAAATTACATCGCTACGGCAGAGGTGTTTGGGAGCTTCCTTAACCGATAAGAATGAGGGCCTATGGCTGACAGGGGCCTTGTGAGAAGAGTGATGAGAGACTACCAAAGAAATAAGAAAATTAAAGGTAGAGGCAGTGACAGAACAGGGATATCAAAGAGGAGATGGAATGATGGTGTGAAAGAGGCAGGGGCTTCACAGTACAGTCTCGCATATCTAGGAGGAGGTGAGGCGGGTATGGGGAGAAACGGAGTGGAATGGACTGATATCTGAGAAGGAGAGAGAGTTGAGAGTCGCGGTTAACGATATGTATCCAGGGAGAGAGATGGAGTGACGAGAGTACTCGGTATAACAATCACTGGTGTCATGTGATCATAGCCCATCATCCCTGTAATTTTAGCCACCATCGCACCAGTTTTCGCGCCAAACTGTTAACAGACAGACAGACAAACAAACAACCAAACGGGCACACAAACCGAGTGAAAACAGTATCCGTACCCGATCCCCTCCGGGGCGGGGACGGGTAATTAAGGCAGATATGATTCCCCACTGCAGGCTGGATTATTGTGTATATGTTTGAGAATATGTTAACGATGAACTAACTAGGTTCGTTACTAACTTAACAAGTTCGCTTCCAGTCTGTTATATTTATACTCATTGCATACATAGCCAGTTACACGACAACATACAGATTACACCAGTAATTTTGGCGATGTAGTGTAAAATCAGTAGTGCAGCCAACTGTTATTTCAGCGTGTGGTGTGTGTGTGTGTGTGTGTGTGTGTGTGTGTGTGTGTGTGTGTGTGTGTGTGTGTGTGTGTGTGTGTGTGTGTGTGTGTGTGTGTGTGTGTGTGTGTGTGTGTGTGTGTGTGTGTGTGAGAGAGAGAGAGAGAGAGAGAGAGAGAGAGAGATAGAGAGAGAGATGTTGGAACTGTTAAAAATCACAACACGAAGTATTAACACACCTCTTTAAGGGCATGGCAGGGCCTACCTTGTCTTCGTCAGGTTTCCAAACAGCAGAAACTTCCATCACTCGGATACCTTCCCTACTGAGTGTCTTCTCGATCATCTCACTTTTATACATCAGCGCCAGGCACAGAGCGACGACGCAGAACATGCTCTGCTCTGCCGCATTTTGCTTGGCTTGACATTTTGTTTTCCGGGATGAATAAACAACGTGACGAGAACAAAAACAGCAAACTTACCTTAGAAATAACAGTAAATGCCTCCCAAGAGAACTGATCAGTGTTGTTATTATTCTTTCTTTAGTATATCGAGGCTTGAAAATATATGGTGTGGTATTTAGAGGAATATTTTAGGCCACATATCCATAGTCAGGCTCACATATGATGTCATGTAATTGTAAATGAACATAGTCTCCTTTGTCCGTCTAGTTATGCTTGCTCCAAAATTATGTGCATAGTAAGGATTAATAGACACACAACGGAACATTTCACTTATAATTAACGTTTACTCGTACAAGTTATGCAGAACTACCAACAGGTAGCAATGCCCGCACTCAGGTGGCGTGTGTGTGTGTGTGTGTGTGTGTGTGTGTGTGTGTGTGTGTGTGTATTCGATAGATGAATGTTAATTTTTTCTTTTATATTCAAGACGCAAAATATCAAGATCATGGAAAGTATCAAGATCATGTGATGAAATACTCTTCGAACATATCGGTCTCACACTAAGAATCGGTAATAGCTTGGGAGGTCGTGACAGCAAGGTTTTTGTGCAAAACCAAATAGCTGGCCAATCCAAAGTCAAGTCGTCCACTTTGACCCTGTCGTATAGGCTGAATGCCAATGATTTTGTGAATAATTAATGCACAGAGAGCAGAAATAACCGATTTTAAGTAACAAATTTCATTACTCTTACTGAAAAAGTCCCACATAAAATAACGGTAGTAGAACGTTGAAAGGTAAAAATGAACGATGATCTTCCAGCCCAAATATAGCTTTTTGTTATGCCACGAAATAATTCTGGCCACTTCAATCCGCAAAGAGTAGAAATCGTTTTAGCACACTAAATAGACACAATTACATACGCAGCAAGCAGAAAGGTACGGTCCATGGCAGGAACGCAGTTTACTATACTTTTTCGTTTCTCATCTCGAGGAAATCTTTGCTGTCGCAATGAGAAGAATTACTGTACTCTCACCTACTGTCCTGCTGCCATCTAAGTCAGTTCTACCTACTTCTGCATTTTCACACTGTCTTTAAATATGCCCCATAACTTATTTTGTTCCTCTATTAAATTAGATCGCTCACCATCTACACACTGTGTGTAATGATGTCTTCTGGTGACACTGCACTGACTGACAACCCAAATGGTTTCGTGTAGTTCAAACAACGGCATAAAGGCTTGACGGTCTATTGGTGAAAGTACTAGGATCGGATGTGACCTCTAAGGCAACCGAGAAGTGTTTGGGGTTTGTGGACAGGCGGTAGTCGAGACGGTAGAGAAGTGGCTTGCAGTCCTTGTGGATCCGGGTTCGAATCCTGGCTGGGGCAGGGAACAGTACTAGGATCTGAACTTCTTAGAAGCAGATTTTACTGATCTGCCAGAAGACTCGCCGACATGTCGTAAAAATAACCATGTTAATACCAGTATACTAGTACTGTATGAGAAAGCCTTAGCATGTATTCAATATGGACGGTGGGTGTCACGCCGATGTAGGTGGTATGTGGAAATGAACAGTACATAAAAGACTGATGGGCCACAGGAAACGGGCTATGATGCCTATACCCAGAATCGGAAAAAAATGCTCACATAATATCGCTCTGGGGCAATAAAATGGTCACTCACGTTAAATGTCTGAACTAAGTAGCATATCCTGATGGGGTAAAATTATTGGATGATAGACAGAAAGGCTGACAGACCTCTGAAACCACTGCCTGGAAAGAACTGGCAATTTCCAAAATGACCGCAAAGCCGTAGCTTAAATCGATCTGCATTGGCCTGAATGATTTCGATGAGTTTGGTGCAAAATGAATTTTTCGGATGTGACGATATGATAGTGCTAAGGCTGCAGTGCGTGTGGATGGTGAACCGAGTGATTTTTTTCTTTTTGAAGGTTGGGCTGAAACAGGGATGTGTCATGTCTCCATGGTTGTTCAATCTGTACATGGATAAGGTAATAAAAGAGGTACAAGGTAGGGCAGTGGATGTTGGAGTGGTCCTAGTGGGAGAGGGTAGTGTTTGGAAACTCCCTGTACTGTTGTTTGCAGATGATACTGTGTTGTTGAGTTAAGACGAAGGGGACCTGCAAGGTTTGGTGGGTGAGTTTGGGAGAGTGTGCAAGAATCGGAATCTAAAGGTGAACGTAGGGAAGTGTAAAATGATGGTCTCTGAGAGAGGTGAAGTCAGTGAATGTACAGTGAGGTTGGATGGTGAGGAAATGGAAAATGTGAGTACGTTTAAGTACTTGGGTAGCGTGATGAGTAAGGATGGAAGTTTGGTGGGTGAAGTGCTTGAAAGGGTACAACAAGGAAGAAAGGTTGCTGGTTCCTTGAAAGCTGTGATAAGAAACAGGGAAGTGAGCATGGAAGTGAAAAAGTTACTACATGACAGTATTATGATACCAACTCTAAAGTATGGAAATGAAGCTTGGACCTTGCTGGAGGGACACAAGAGTGAGAGCAGTGGAAATGAGTTATTTGGGAGGAGCCTGTGGAATCACATGGAGAGACAGGCTGACAAATGAGGATATAAAGGAGCCTTGTGGTGTGGATGTGGATGTGATAGGAAGTGTTAGGAGGAACACACTGAGGTGGTTTGGTCATGTGGAGAGGATGGAGGGTGAGAGACTGACGACGAGAGTGTATGTGAGTGAGGTGGAGGGGAGGAGAGGAAGGGGGAGGCCGAGGATGAAATGGAGGGATGGGGTGAAGAGGTATTTGAGAGAGGAGGGTGTGAGTTGGTAGCAGGGCAGTGAAATGGCGGGGGACAGGGTGACGTGGAGGCGATTTGTTTCTGGCCACCACGTACGGGATTGAGGCTTCTGGCAATATATATATATATATATATATATATATATATATATATATATATATATATATATATATACGTACTGCTTTATTCCCAAATTCATGGAAAGAAGCCAATATCCACCCAGTTCCGAAGAAAGGAAGTTCGTCTGACCCCTCCAATTACAGACCAATAGCTGTCACATCTTCTCTTGGCAAGGTATTTGAAACTTTAATAAGCATATTGTTAAACATCTTGAATCCAACAACTTAATTAGTGATAGACAATACGGTTTTCGCCACGAAAGATCCACCATTGACATACTCAATCTCTTAACTCATACCATCCATCAATCAATTGATCTTTTTGGAGAAATTCATGAAGTAGCTCTTGATATCTCTAAAGCTTGCGACAGAGTATGGCACCGTTCCCTGCTGTCCAAACTCCCTTGCTATGGGACTAACGTCTTTTGTTCCTTTGATTTCTTCTTATCTTAGTGACAGGAAAATAAGAGTAAAAGTAGATGATGTATATTCGAATTTCCACTCAATTAACGCCGGCGTGCCGCAGGGATCAGTTCTGGCGCCAACCCTATTTCTGGTTCATATTAATGATCTCTTATCTGTCACTCACAATCCCGTTCACTCATATGCAGATGACTTAACACTACATAGTTCATTCACACTCAGACATCCATTTACAAAGTCTAATATCTCTACCTCTCAACTCAGTACAGCCATCTCCATAAATCAAGATCTAGCTACAATCAGTGAATGGGGACAAAACAACCTTTTCTCTTTTAATGCTAGTAAAACTAAATATATACAGTTTACTAATAGACAGATATTGCCAGATTCGTACAGTACCTTCAGTGCTACTAATATTCCCATCTCCAAAAGTATTGAAATTGTTGGAGTCTCACTTAACAGTGCCCTTAGCTGGACCTCTCATGTCAGATCATTTGCTAAAACCTCCTCAAAGAAACTTGGATTATTGTACAGAGTCCGTAACTTCTTCGCCGATGAGCAGTTAGCTATAATTTATAAGAGTCATGTGAGCTCTCAGCTTGAATATTGCTCACCCTTGTGGAATGGTTGTGGAGAGGTTGCATTAAAACAACTAGACAAAATTCAGAATAAAGCTATTAGAATCATTAACAACCCTGCCATTACATATAAACTACCTCCCCTGCAAGTAAGAAGGAATGTTGCTTCCCTTGCATTATTTTACAGAAATTTTTTTGGCAAATGCTCAGATGAAGTTGCGTCCATGGTGCCACCTCTCCATGCCTTCCCTCGTGCTACACGGGCATCTGGTAGCGCTCATGACTGGAATGGCACTCAACCATATTGCAGAACTTCTGCCTATCAGAATTCTTTCATTCCCTGAACTGCATCTCTCTGGAACTCGCTTCCCCAGAGTTGTTTTCCTCCAAATTTCAACCCACAACTGTTCAAGTCTAACTGTTACAGATATTTTATGAACAGAGGACACCAGTAATCTGGTGTATGGATTATTTTTTTTTTCCCCATTTGTTTTTACTTCCTCCGTTCTGTTAAAATATATATATATATATATACAGTAAGCCCCCGCGTTTGGCGATCCAATTAGTCTGGCGAAACTACCGCCAAATTAGAATTTTGCCAAACACGAGTTCTTTTTACCATATAAATTGCCTATAAAGTGCCTCAATCAGTCTTTGGTCATTGCCAAAGTCCCCCTTTTGACCCCTAAAACACCATCTTTCGAGCTGAAATAAAATCTTTTGCCTTCACATATTAATACACATGTAGAAAACAGACCAATAAACAATAAATAAAGCTAATAAGACATGATATAAAGGTTGTAACTAACCGTAAATAGAGTGAAGATAGGCTTGCTTGGCTGGGGACGTCGGAGTGGCAGTGGGGGCAGCTTAGTTGCTACCACCACTTTCCTCATCACTCTCCCCCTCCTCCCCCATAACCCCCTTAGCAACCATTTGTCTCGCTTGATCATCCACTTCATCGAAGCCAGAAAAGTCAGCATCCAGCTTAAAGAGGGCAGCGAAGTTTGGCTGGGGAGGTTGGGGAGGTTGGGGTGGCTGGGGAGGTTGGGATGGCTGGGAAGGTTGCAGCTGTTCTTGTGGCTGTTCTTGTGGCTGCTTTTGGGGCTGTTCTAGTGGCACATCGAGTGGGGGGGGGTTATCAATGATTTCACAGTTATCATCGTCTACGGGAATGGTGGCAATGACGTCTTGGATATTGCGTTGTCTGTCCAGATTCTCTAAGAAAAACTTTGTTATTTTTGCCTGCTTTGACATTTTCTATTTTTCTTCATATTGTTCAACGTGCGGCCGCCAGGGGACCGCCAAGTTTGAATTCAAATCGCCAAGCGCGCATTCGGTGGTCCGTGGCCACCCTACTGCCAAAAGTGAGTTTCGCCAAGTTGAAATTCGCCAAACGAGGGGGCTTACTGTAAATATTTACTGTATATATATATATATATATATATATATATATATATATATATATATATATTTATATATCTTTATATATTTATATATATATATATATATTGTTACATAGCCTATGATTTCATCATCCTTTATATAATTCTAACGTACAGTATGTTGCATGTTTGATCACGATTCACCTCGAGGCTTCCATAGTGACCAGGCTAGTGTGTTTTACCTCACTCCCCCCTTCTCCCCCTTATAGTAGAGCAAGTCGTTCTTTCTGTTGTTCAGAGCAGGAGTGTCAACTCTTTGTCCCCTATGGCTTCATTTGCACGTCCTTCTTTCCAAGTTGTATCAAGCTCTGCCGGCCCCTATATAATGAGCTCAGTCCCTGCATTAATTGCCGCTTATATCTACTCCTCATTTTGTTCACATCTCTGTCCTCCCCTGTACAGTTGTTATTATTGTGAGTGCTCAGGAAGTCTCCAACCATCTAGCAGCTGTGTAATTTGGGTATAAGTGTTATTACATTTTTTCTTGTACTGTATAGCATAAGGTGTTAATTCGTAGGCCTGGTGAGGTTTTTGTGATTAAAGTAAAGTTTTTACTGTCAGCCAGTAGTAATAATATTTTTTATCTGTAATAATATATCTTGCATTAACTGAGCATTATCCGGGTTTCTCATTTTATCAGGGCTGACTTAGATAAATTTACTCTTGCTAATTTCGTGTTAATAGAGGCTATTGCAGTTAACCATATATTTAACCTTTTTTTTGCCATTTGCATTATCCTTATGAGTCCTGAATGTTTAGTTGTTAATTTGAGCATTAAACTTTAACTTGTAATTTTACCTAACTCTTTTGTTTTGAACCTGGAACTTTGCGGGATAGTAGTGATTTTTAGTATTCTCACTTAAAGTGTTCATTATCTCTTTCTGTTCCGTAACATAAATTTGCCGACCTCGCCAGGATATTCAGGATATTATCATAAAGATATTGGTTGATATTTTGTGACTGTGATTTATTCATGGTGTCTGCTATTACTACGTTTGATGAAGCCAAAGATTTTTTGTCAAATGTGCAAAGAGTGTGTGATGTAGAAAACAGAACAAAGAATGAACTTAAGCTTGTTGCTCAACAATTGGGAATTGCTTCACTCTCATCAGTCTAAAGATCAAATTGTTGGCATGATTAATAAAAGCTTGTTTAATGTAACTCTTCCAGAGGAGCAAACGCAGATTGAAATAGCTAAGTTACAGCTAGCTCTGCATGAGGCTCGTGCTAAGGAGGCCGAATCTCAGGCTCGTATTCAGGAGGCACAGGCACAAATCGAAATTGCTAGGATTCAGGCAGACCATGAGTATTGCATGAAACAAAGTGGAACTGGATCATCTAGCTCTGATGATTTTGATGTGGCTAAAAATGTTAAACTTGTCCCTCCTTTTAATGAATGTGATTTAACAAAGTATTTTCAGTTGTTTGAGAGGGTAGCTAGAGGTTTTAATTGGCCCAAAAAGTATTGGTCAGCACTCCTTCAGACTGTTCTCACCGGTAAAGCTCAAGTAACTTATGCATCTTTGCCTCAGGATCGATCTGATAATTATGATGTAGTTAAGAGCTTGATTCTTAAGGCCTATGAGCTTGTTCCTGAAGCCTATAGAATAAAATTTAGGACAACTTATAAGCAAGATAAGCAATCCCATGTTGAGTATGCAAAAATCAAAGAAGATCTGTTAAAGCAGTGGTTAAATTCTAAGAATGTAAATTCTGATTTTGATAAATTTAAGCAGATGATTTTGCTGGAGGACTTCAAAAGGTGTATTAATAAAGATGTAAGCCTATATCTTGATGAGAGAAGAATAGATAATTTGTCTGATGTTGCAGTTTTAGCTGATGAATATGTTCTCACTCACAAGAGATATTCTAAAGAAAAGAGGAAAGCTGAGAGTAAGTACGTTGCCTCTACTCAGAGTACAGGTAACAGGAAAGAGAATAAAGATGATGTTTCTCAGGAAGTAAATACCAACTCCACCTCTAGATTTCAGAAAAGTAAATGTACTTATTGTATTACGCTTGGTCATACTACGGAGAAATGTTTCAGGAGACAGCGTGATGTGAACAAAAAGAAGTCTCTAAATATTCAGTCAATTGGTCTAGTGTCCACCCTTGAGAGTTCCCAGAATTCTTTAACCGAGTTAACTGAACCTGCTTTGAGGGGTAAATTAAATTCTCATGATGGAGCTCCTCTTTTGAGCAGTAACGTGGGTGACACTCTCAAGAGTTCATGTGCTAATTTCCTGTATGATGGTTTTGTCAGTCCTCTGGACAGTAATAACAGGAAATCAGTTAAAATATATCGTGATACAGGTGCTTGCCAATCCCTTATGCTGACCAGTGTTCTAGGCTCTAATGTTAATTCCTCTGATGAAACTGTAATCTTACAAGGTGTAGGGAATAATTACTTCTCTGTCCCCCTGTGCAGAGTGAATGTAGAGTCTGGTTTTGTTAATGGTTCCGTTATGGTTGGGTTGGTTGAGACACTCCCAATGCCAGGTGTAACTTTCTTACTTGGAAATGAAATTGGTGGAAGTCAAGTGTGTCCAGCTCCTCAGTTGTCTAGTGAACCAGTGACTGCGACCCAGGATTGTGATGTCCCTGATGTGTTCTCTGCATGTGCTGTCACTAGGGCTAAGTCTAAAGTTACTGGTGACTTAGAGGATAATGATGATGATGATGTTATCCTAGCTGACACTTTTCTTGCTAATTTGGACCACTCACCAGATGAGGCAGTGCCCCGTAGTGTTGATAATTTGTCTCGTCAAGAGTTGGTTGAGTTGCAGGTTGCTGACCCTGAGTTGAAAGGTCTAGCTAACTCTGCTTGCAGTGAGGAAGAGTCAGCTAGTGCTTCTACTTGTTATTATATAAAGTCAGGAGTACTTATGAGGAAGTGGAGACCCCCAACAGCATCAGCCGACTGTGAATGGGAGGTTGTACATCAAGTTGTCATCCCTCGTGTTTGTAGGCAAGATATCATTAGAGTGGCTCATGATTCCAGTTTGGCAGGACACCTTGGAGTGAGGAAGACTGTGGCACGCATTTTGAAACACTTCTACTGGCCAGGTATCTTCAGAGATGTTTCCTGGTACTGTAAGTCTTGTCACACCTGTCAAGTTGTGAGGAAGTGTAATCAGACCGAAAATGTTGCACCTCTAATTCCCATTCTTCCTTTTGAGGTGCCTTTCACCCGTGTGTTGGTGGATATTGTTGGCCCTCTTCCTAAGACTTCTTCAGGATTTTCTTATGTGTTGACCCTGATTGATATGGCTACTCGTTATCCTGAAGCCATTCCACTTAGAAATATCTCAGCAAAGAACGTGGTTAAGGAAATGCTGGTGTTCTTCACCAAGTTTGGTCTGCCCAAGGAGGTACAGTCGGACCGGGGAAGTAATTTCATGTCAAATGTTTTCAAGCAGTCTCTGAATGAGTTGGGCATCACCCAGATCACGTCTTCAGCTTGCCATCCCCAGACCCAAGGAGCGTTGGAGAGATATCATCAAACACTCAAATCGATGCTCAAGAAATACTGGTTGGAACATCAGAAAGACTGGGATAAAGGTCTTCCATTCGTTGTATTTGCCGCAAGAGAATCTCCAAATGAATCACTGGGCTTCTCACCCTTTGAACTACTGTTTGGCCATGAAGTAAGAGGACCCCTTAAGCTACTCAAGGAATGCTGGCTGTCAGAGGAAGATGACATCAACCTGCTGGAGTATGTGATGAAGTTCAAAGAACGGCTGTCCACTGCTTAACAGCTGGCGAGAGAGAATTTAGGAGCTGCTCAGGAGAAGATGAAGACTTGGTATGATAAGAAGTCCAGGTTACGCCAATTTCACCCAGGAGATCAGGTTTTGATTCTGCTACCGGTGCATGGGCAACCTCTTCAAGACAAGTTTAGTGGTCCTTATTTCGTGGAGAAGAAACTCAGTGATGTCAACTATGTCATCGCCACACCAGATCGTAGAAAGAACAAGCAACTTCGTCACATCAACATGCTAAAGTTATATCACAGGCAGGACGAAAATAACCCAGTCGGCACTGTAGCTGTTCCACCCAAGTCTGCAAGTGAAGTTCTCCCATGCAGCATGAGCCTGAGTGATAGTTTGGGGAAGAATCATGATATCATGAATGATCTCCAGACTAAGCTTTCTCATCTAGCTTCCGAGGAAAGGCAGGAGTTTTCGGCATTACTGCAGGAGTACCCGCAAGTGTTCTGTGCCGCTCCTGGAAGAACCACTGTGTTGATGCATGATGATGATGTTGGAGACGCAAAGCCAATTAAACTGCCTCCTTACCGTACGAACCCAGTGAAAGTTCCTCTCATCCAGAAGGAGCTTGGCTAACTGTTGGATCACAAGATGATTGAGCCCTGTCAGAGCGAGTGGAGCTCTCCTGTCACTCTAGTCCCTAAGCCAGGTGGGTCACAGCGGCTTTGCATCGACTACAGACGTGTTAATCACATAACCAAAACAGACACTTACCCTCTCCCTCGCGTGGAAGATTGCATAGACAAGATCGGAAAGGCTAGGTACATAAGTAAGTTTGATTTGTTAAAGGGATACTGGCAAGTACCTATGACTGAACGTGCTAGGGAGATCTCATGTTTTGTAACACTAGGAAAGACTTTTGCATGTTCTGTAATGCCATATGGAATGAAGAATGCACCAGCCACTTTTCACAAGCTCATGAATGTTGTAACAGAGGGTTTGGCAGGGTGTGTTGTTTATATTGATGATGTATTAATCTTCAGTGGCAACGGGAAAGATCACCTATGCCATGTCAGTAAATTTCTTGAGCATTTGGTTCAGGCTAATCTTGTAGCTAATTTATCAAAGTGTGAGTTTGGTCGAGCTAAAGTTCAGTACCTTGGGTACGTAATTGGTGATGGACACGTTGCACCACCAGGAGCTAAGGTTCAGGTTATAAGTGATCTTCCCAGACCTAAAAGTAGGAAAGAGCTACAAAGATTTTTGGGAATGGTAGGTTATTACAGGAGATTTGTTCTTAATTTTTCAATTCTTGTATCACCACTTACAGGCCTACTGAAACAGGGAGTTAAATTTGTCTGGACCGATAACTGTGAATCCTCTTTCAGCAAACTTAAAGCTATCCTGTTAAGTCAGCCAGTGGTCGCTACTCCAAATTTTGCTAAGCCTTTTAAGATGGCTGTTGACGCAAGTGATACATGAGCTGGGGCTGTTTTGCTGCAAGAGGATGATCAGGGTATTGAACACCCTGTATCTTATTACAGTAAGAAGTTCACTCCACCTCAAAAGAACTACTCAACTATTGAGAAAGAGCTTTTGGCCTTGATTTTGGTTTTACAGCTTGTTTCATTTTATTTGTGATCTGGTTTTGATCCTATAGTCACGTATACCGATTATAACCCACTGAAATTCCTTAGTAAGTTTAAAGATAAAA
Organism: Coenobita brevimanus; assembly: GCF_032717465.1. NCBI lineage: Eukaryota > Metazoa > Arthropoda > Malacostraca > Decapoda > Coenobitidae > Coenobita > Coenobita brevimanus. Next base: position 3,795,212 of record NC_136986.1, on the reverse strand, counting down.
ATCAGAGATTGATAAGATGGAGTCTACTTCTTCAGTAGTATTCATTAGACATACAGCATGTCAAGGGGAAAGAAAATGTTATTGCAGATTGCTTATCTAGACTTTACACAGATCGTTTTAGAGTAATAAGAAATTTCCTTTGTAAATTTTTTTTTTTTTTTTTTTTTTTTTTGTGGGGAGGTGTTACATAGCCTATGATTTCATCATCCTTTGTATAATTCTAACGTACAGTATGCTGCATGTTTGATCACGAATCGCCTCGTGGCTTCCATAGTGACCAGGCTAGCGTGTTTTACCTCACTCCCCCCTTCTCCCCCTTATAGTAGAGTAAGTCGTTTTTTCTGTTGTTCAGAGCAGGAGTGTCGACTCTTTGTCCCCTATGGCTTCATTTGCGCGTCCTTCTTACAAGTTGTATCAAGCTCTGCCGTCCCCTATATAAGGAGCTCAGTCTCTGCATTAATTGCCACTTAGATCTACTCCTCATTTTGTTCACATCTCTGTCCTCCCCTGTACAGTTGTTATTATTGTGAGTGCTCAGGAAGTCTCCAACCATCTAGCAGCTGTGTAATTTCAGTATAAATGTTATTACCTTTTTTCTTGTACTGTATAGCATAAGGTGTTATTCGTAGGCCTGGTGAGGTTTTTGTGATTAAAGTAAAGTTTTTACTGTCAGCCAGTAGTAATAATATTTTTTATCTGTAATAATATATCTTGCATTAACTGAGCATTATCCGGGTTTCTCATTTTATCAGGACTGACTTAGATAAATTTAGTCTTGCTAATTTCGTGTTAAAAGAGGCTATTGCAGTTAACCATATATTTAACCTTTTTCTTGCCATTTACATTATCCTTATGAGTTCTGAATGTTTAGTTGTTAATTTGAGCATTAAACTTTAACTTGTAAATTTACCTAACACTTTTGTTTTGAACCTGGAACTTTGCGGGACAGTAGTGATTTTTAGTATTCTCACTTAAAGTGTTCATTATCTCTTTCTGTTCCGTAACAATATATATATATATATATATATATATATATATATATATATATATATATATATATATATATATCAGACGCCTTAATCCTATAAGGGATGGCTACAATCAAATTGCCTCTAAGTCGCCTTGTCCCTTGTCCTCCTCATCGTAAGGAGGGAAAAGGGATATAGATGGTGATGATGATGATGATGAAAAAATTTGTGCATCGAAAATGCGGACAGACCTGCCATAAAATACAGTATTTATCTCCTGGTCGATGACGCCTTTTCACCGTACTTGTGTTCCATCAAAATTATTTAGTTTCAACTTTAAATTATTTCAAAGTGTAATGGAGTTTTTTACTGGTATATCCAGTCAAGGTAGTTTGGGAAACCACTCCCAATACTGACCGTAATCGTCTGGTGCTGTTAGGATTGAGTGATTGGTTGATGAACCTGTAGAAACAAATGACTGCGCAACTCCCTTGTGTGGCATCGGACAGCAGTGAAACAGACGATACGATAAAGTAAAAGGAATAAAATTAAAACACTAAAAGCACTATACACTAAAACTTACAAAGGAGTCTGGGTGCCTGCACAAAGGAGAGGATTCCCCCATCTCTCACCATAGCACAAGCACCGGGCTGTGTTAGTAATAACGTAGAGAAGACGTAACATGAGGGACAGGGTTAACCTCAATCCGATGTCGTCTTTTTCAGTTTTATCAGGCCTTCACTGAACAGTTTTACTGCAAGTACGAAGGACATTTATTGAAGAGTTTACTGACGGTCATATCTAGTCTACTACAAGCTGCACAAAACGGTCAAGATTATTAACCTGGCTAGTACTGTACGATGGTGTCATAAGTTTATTGTTACCCCCAGAAAATAATACTAAACTCAGGAAGAATTTCTCGTATTCAAGGGGTTCATGAAAGCTACATCTGACAGCCCAAGATCAGGTTCAGATTGTTTTCTCCCAGCCTCAATAAAATCGCCTGGAGATTTCAAGATCATATTATGAAAGATATCTATTCTAATATCTGCAAAACCAAAGTTCCTATGTTTACTTATTAACTAGCAGTATTTTTTTCCCACACCTCCAGATAATTCTTTTCGCAATAGGATAAACTTTTCGGATTGATGTTTCTATTTTCGTCGGTTTAGGAGCTCCGTAACTGCTCTTCCTTGACGATTTATTTTGCTTATCAGGATAGTCGTTATTGTCCTCTTCTGTTCATTAAAATAAGTAAAATACTATCATTCACAGCACAGATTAAATACAAATTGATATTAACCAGCCTTGTCCAAAAACAAATCACTAAGGAACATGTGTTAGGGAGCTTTCTTACCTGACGAGAATGTGACCCTGGGAGAGTGAAATATAGGCTTCATTAACTTCACCTCTACTAGTGGTCTCTCCCAAAATAATATTAACTGCCAGCAGGAAAACTAATTCAACACGGTATCGTGATAAAATGTTTAAACGACATAGGCCCGCATCGCGTCGGCTGAGGCAGCTCCTTAACACCTTTCCCTAGGCGATTTAATTTATTTGTTACATCTTACTGTCCTCTTCTGTTACAGAAATACTTCCAGTATTGCCATACCCCGCATTAATACCGCAAAAAAATATACTAACCACTAATATCCATAATTAAACGATAAGGTGTTACAGAGCTTCCAGAATACTGTCTATTAACACCTCGAAGATTGTTAAGGCAGACAACTTTTATCCCAGTCTCAGTTTTTCCACAGGATTTGACCCACAGTATCAGTTTACATCCAGGTCCCTAATACAATGTTCAAAAACAAACTCAGGTTCTCCCAATTGTGAGCTGATTGTACTGACGAATTACCACCAGCTGGCATGAAAAAATTAACAATATTTTCGAATAGTTTTGTCACTAAGAGTCACGAGCTTAATAATATGGTGCTAGGAATCACAAGGCCGAATTAACCAACCACTGTGTTTTTTTCAGTTTCATATGAAGCGTTGACAGGGTGATATATTGAATATTTTGCACACAATTTCCCGTCTTCCGAGTCCTAGGCAGCAGGCATTCAGAAAATAAGAATGGTCACCGATATAGGTCAATTGAGAAGAGAGAAAAAAACTAAAAAATTCTCATCTGTTTCTCTTGGTGTCCTCGTGGCATGCAGCCACATCGTCGGCTGCCAAGTTCAGTAAGAGTTGTATCCACTTCTTTACTTGGCAGTCGACGGCATTGCTTTATTTCACAAGCATTTTGAAGTCCAGTTTTGTGTGGATCATTTGCCCTGTGATATGAATAAAGGAATAACGATATCTGAGAGGATGGGTGTCCTAGTTACTGGTCGTTGCTTTATAGTTGTTTTATAATTTCTGTTTATGTTTCTTGTAACTTCCCACTTTATTACTGGTGAGATGACGATTTTTTTTATTTTTTTTTATAATGATTCGGAAGACCTCAAATGCGTGAAACGTGAATTTAGAGCAACTTTTGAGAGGTAACGAAGTCTGGTCGACATGTCGTAGCCAAAAAGTGATAAAACTTCATATGGGGGTTAAGGAAGGAAAAACCTGTCCAGTACGGTTGCATCTTTGTCTTTTCTATCGCTGCTTCAATGGTCACTGCTCCTTCGAACTGTCTGCTTGCATTCCTCCACCTCTACGACGGGCGAGTAGCACCCGTCTAGCAACAAACTCTCATCCCTTTTCTGTCCAACTCTCTAATGCAAGAGTTAACCATTACTTCCAGTCCTTCATTTATGCATCAACTCTGGAACTGTCTCCCTCTATCTGTATCTCCTGCGTCCTATGATCTCCAGTCTTTTAAACGCAGTGTTTCCAGGCATCTGGAAATGAACGGATCTTGACTTTGGCTCTTTTTTGTATTTTTATTTTCTTGGAAGCAACGGGTTCCGGGCTTCTGGCCTTTGATTCCTCCTTCCTTGCATAAAAAAAAGAACTGTATAATTTTTTGAAGATTAATTATGGTATGAGAAATGAGTGGATTCCTCATGGTAAGATCGTGAAATAAGTCCCAGCTGGATCACGGAATAAGTTAAGGAGTTGCATTTCTTTATGACTGTTTGCTAAACTTTCACAGGACTAACCGGCACGTCATGTAATATACCCCTGTTAATTCCATTACATTCAAGCTGAATGTTTTCGTCTAACTGATTCAGTATTAATGTCCAAGATGCGACATGTGTGCATCTCTCTGCCACAGTGCCGTATGCACTGCTGAGTCTATGTCCAAAGTCACATAAATGGCTATCCCCTTACCTTTAATGGGCTGGCTACTATGTGAATCATCATCTCACTCTCCTTATTTTATTAATTAATCATGATAAGTGTTTTCAGTGCTGTGCTGTCTCTAGGAAAGGTAACATTATTGCTCTTGCCAATTGGACTTCAAAGAGATTGCGGGTACTGGGGGTGTGGATGCTTGGTATTCCTTTAGACCTTTCACAATGACCGATTGTCCCTTGTGCAGTGTACGGATGTCGTGTATGGGCAATTTCTGCTTTATAAAACATACTGTACTCTAAGACTTTTCCTTTCATCGTCTCCAGTCTTGTCTTGGACTCAGTTCTCTGCAGTAATAAACCATTAATGTTTTCGCTAATATGGAGGGCACTGTCCTTTTGATTTTTTTTTCCTGCTTGCTTTTATATTCGATCCTTCAGTAATATGGTGTTTTCTGTACTCGTGTTCCATGTACCTTCAGGCGACGTTGGTCATGGCAATCAAAACCCTCGTAGTGATTGTGTTAGAAGCAGTCTCCATCAAAATCGGGCTAGTAACACTAATCAGTGTATACACTCACCTCTTTTTCTTCTGTCCACATCTTTAATCTATTTAGTAATGGTTAGTTTCATTCCTTCATGCATATTAGTACTGTTGTATTGAACTGGAATAGTCAACATTCATGCTGCCATTCCTTTCCCTGCAACACTATAGCCCGTTTTCCCGTCGCTTAAGGAAGCTCCCTAACACCTCATCTAAGCGATTTATTTTGCATACTACTCCTTATTATCATCTTGTAGGTCATTTAAATCACTGAAATAACACGATATGCATCATAAATACGGTAAGAATTGATATTAACTAGCCATTTCCAAAATTACGTCGCTAAGGCAGAGGTGTCTGGGAGCTTCCTTAACCGATAAGAATGAGGGCCTATGGCTGACAGGGGCCTTGTGAGAAGAGTGATGAGAGACTACCAAAGAAATAAGAAAATTAAAGGTAGAGGCAGTGACGGAACAGGGATACCAAAGAGGAGATGGAATGATGGTGTGAAAGAGGCAGGGGCTTCACAGTACAGTCTCGCATATCTAGGAGGAGGTGAGGCGGGTATGGGGAGAAACGGAGTGGAATGGACTGATATCTGAGAAGGAGAGAGAGTTGAGAGTCGCGGTTAACGACATGTATCCAGGGAGAGAGATGGAGTGACGAGAGTACTCGGTATAACAATCACTGGTGTCATGTGATCATAGCCCATCAAATTTTAGCCACCATCGCACCAGTTTTCGCGCCAAACTGTTAACAGACAGACAGACAAACAAACAACCAAACGGGCACACAAACCGAGTGAAAACAGTATCCGTACCCGATCCCCTCCGGGGCGGGGACGGGTAATTAAGGCAGATATGATTCCCCACTGCAGGCTGGATTATTGTGTATATATTTGAGAATATGTTAACGATGAACTAACTAGGTTCGTTACTAACTTAACAGGTTCGCTTCCAGTCTGTTATATTTATACTCATTGCATACATAGCCAGTTACACGACAACATACAGATTACACCAGTAATTTTGGCGATGTAGTGTAAAATCAGTAGTGCCGCCAACTGTTATTTCAGCGTGTGGTGTGTGTGTGTGTGTGTGTGTGTGTGTGTGTGTGTGTGTGTGTGTGTGTGTGTGTGTGTGTGTGTGTGTGTGTGTGACAGAGAGAGAGAGAGTGAGAGAGAGAGAGAGAGATGTTGGAACTGTTAAAAATCACAACACGAAGTATTAACACACCTCTTTAAGGGCATGGCAGGGCCTACCTTGTCTTCGTCAGGTTTCCAAACAGCAGAAACTTCCATCACTCGGATACCTTCCCTACTGAGTGTCTTCTCGATCATCTCACTTTTATACATCAGCGCCAGGCACAGAGCGACGACGCAGAACATGCTCTGCTCTGCCGCATTTTGCTTGGCTTGACATTTTGTTTTCCGGGATGAATAAACAACGTGACGAGAACAAAAACAGCAAACTTACCTTAGAAATAACAGTAAATGCCTCCCAAGAGAACTGATCATTGTTGTTATTATTCTTTCTTTAGTATATCGAGGCTTGAAAATATATGGTGTGGTATTTAGAGGAATATTTTAGGCCACATATCCATAGTCAGGCTCACATATATTGTCATGTAAATGTAAATGAACATAGTCTCCTTTGTCCGTCTAGTTATGCTTGCTCCAAAATTATGTGCATAGTAAGGATTAATAGACACACAACGGAACATTTCACTTATAATTAACGTTTAATCGTACAAGTTATGCAGAACTACCAACAGGTAGCAATGCCCGCACTCAGGTGGCGTGTGTGTGTGTGTGTGTGTGTGTGTGTGGGTGGGTGGGTGTGTGGGTGTGTGGGTGGGTGTGTGGGTGTGTGTGTGGGTGTGGGTGTGTGGGTGTATTCGATAGATGAATGTTAATTTTTTCTTTTATATTCAAGACGCAAAATATCAAGATCATGGAAAGTATCAAGATCATGTGATGAAATACTCTTCGAACATATCGGTCTCACACTAAGAATCGGTAATAGCTTGGGAGGTCGTGACAGCAAGGTATTTGTGCAAAACCAAATAGCTGGCCAATCCAAAGTCAAGTCGTCCACTTTGACCCTGTCATATAGGCTGAATGCCAATGATTTTGTGAATAATTAATGCACAGAGAGCAGAAATAACCGATTTTAAGTAACAAATTTCATTACTCTTACTGAAAAAGTCCCACATAAAATAACGGTAGTTGAACGTTGAAAAGTAAAAATGAACGATGATCTTCCAGCCCAAATATAGCTTTTTGTTATGCCACGAAATAATTCTGGCCACTTCAATCCGCAAAGAGTAGAAATCGTTTTAGCACACTAAATAGACACATTTACATACGCAGCAAGCAGAAAGGTACGGTCCATGGCAGGAACGCAGTTTACTATACTTTTTCGTTTCTCATCTCGAGGAAATCTTTGCTGTCGCAATGAGAAGAATTACTGTACTCTTACCTACTGTCCTGCTGCCATCTAAGTCAGTTCTACCTACTTCTGCATTTTCACACTGTCTTTAAATATGCCCCATAACTTATTTTGTTCCTCTATTAAATTAGATCGCTCACCATCTACACACTGTGTGTAATGATGTCTTCTGGTGACACTGCACTGACTGTCAACCCAAATGGTTTCGTGTAGTTCAAACAACGACATAAAGGCTTGGCGGTCTGTTGGTGAAAGTACTAGGGTCGGATGTGACCTCTAAGGCAACCAAGAAGTGTTTGGGGTTTGTGGACAGGCGGTAGTCGAGACGGTAGAGAAGTGGCTTGCAGTCCTTGTGGATCCGGGTTCGAATCCTGGCTGGGGCAGGGAACAGTATAGGATCTGAACTTCTTAGAAGCAGATTTTACTGATCTGCCAGAAGACTCGCCGACATGTCGTAAAAATAACCATGTTAATACCAGTATACTAGTACTGTATGAGAAAGCCTTAGCATGTATTCAATATGGACGGTGGGTGTCACGCCGATGTAGGTGGTATGTGGAAATGAACAGTACATAAAAGACTGATGGGCCACAGGAAGCGGGCTATGATGCCTATACCCAGAATCGGAAAAAAATGCTCACATAATATCGCTCTGGGGCAATAAAATGGTCACTCACGTTAAATGTCTGAACTAAGTAGCATATCCTGATGGGGTAAAATTATTGGATGATAGACAGAAAGGCTGACAGACCTCTGAAACCACTGCCTGGAAAGAACTGGCAATTTCCAAAATGACCGCAAAGCCGTAGCTTAAATCGATCTGCATTGGCCTGAATGATTTTGATGAGTTTGGTGCAAAATGAATTTTTCGGATGTGACGATAGGGGACCTAAATTAATTTCTTTTGGAAGTGAAGCTAACCTGAATGAACCTCACTGAACTCCCGTTGACAGAAATGCCCTTGACCTAACCTGACTGAACTTAAACATATCTGACGAGCCTTATAGTAATCAGAATGTATAAAAGACGACCTTAATATGATTAATTGAAGCTGAAATACGCTAATTATTTCCAAATTAACTTTATAGTTAAATTTTATTAATGGGCTTAAAAGAACCAAACTTATGTGACCATATGAAAGTTATTTCTTCTTGATGCGCCTGGATCGATGTATATAAGCAACGCTGAATCACTTGAGCTGAGTGAAACTAAACTTTCCTGAACTATACTCACTTCTCCTATAAAATACCAAGTACACATTCAGCAGTGGTAAAATGATAAAGTGTGGGGCTGCCCGTCGATAGTAGGCAACATCACAGACTGGGACATGAAGCAGTTTGAGGTTTTTAAAATTCCTTAAAACAAACAAGATTAGACATTACAGTAATGATATGACCGTAAAGCTTGTGGAAGAGGACTGGGCGTGTGATTGTGAGGTAGACAGGGAAGGGTCTGTACAATACTGTCAGCATTGATTCTTTGACATTTTTCCCATTGGTTCTTCCTTCAGGGTCCTTGAGGTATATTAGATTTTCTTTCCTGTATTCTTATAACGTAATGCGGGATCATGCTAGAAAGTGCATTTTTATGAAGTTTACTAGTTATGGACGATATATGTTGGATCAAAATCCTTTGTGTAATATTTATGTAATCAAGGCGTGGTTAATAAACTATCTGTTCATTGATCTACCCATCATACCTGTACAGAAAAGAGGCAGGGCTGATCTGAGTCGCAAGAGGTCTAGTTACGTCATATACCTCAGTGGGCTTTTGTAAAATCGTAACAACTTTCCCGTCGGTGTAATGGGTTAATCATCATCTTTCTCGTGATTCACTAGAGAAGGAAGTCATAAATCTCTACACTTCCATTACTGAACTCCCTCTACATAAGCCATTTCACTGATCAACCGGACTTGCATCAAGTCTGCCACTAACTGTCGTTGATCAATGCACGCAAGCATACTAACGTTCCTGCGTTAAACATTACGTGCCCTAGTGTTACGAGTTATTATCTTTTAATGTAAATAACAATATTGGAAACGTTTCTTGTACGATGATACCTCAATGATTTGTGCTTCACCCTCGCTGGCTGTTTTTCAGTGACTGATAACTAACGTAGCAGTAGTGAGTAATCTCTGGAACCACAGATCTCATGGTTCAACAGAGTTAGGAGGTGTTTCATTATGATAACCTGACCCTGGTTGTAATCTATTGTAATTCAACATACCCTGGTTCAGTATAACTTGCACAAACCAGGTTAGATCAAACTACAGCATCTCTAGTATAACACTGAAAGCTGAAGAATTATTTCTTGTGATAAGAAGAAATGAAACAGAAAGGGCATATGAATATAACAGCATTTACTGTTTTCAATGTCTATGTCCATGTGTACATTTCATATCAAAGCGCAATATTTATTTTTAATCTTACGGACAAAATAAATTACTTTCCTTGTTAAATTAAAAAGTAGCTGTTAACTTCGGTAAGATGACGCTCTTGAAAATGTGTAGACATAATCAACAATTGAGTGTATTTGGCTTAGTAGACAGTTTTTAAACAAAATGAGGTAAGTATTTTCTTCATTACCACCGTTGCCATGAATGACGGGGGAGGGAGGGGGGGGGAGAGGACTTTTATTTGAAACAACCTTCTTAGCCAGAGGGGAAAAACACATTCTAGGGATCAAGACACTAAAAAGTTAAAACAGTAAAAAGTTTAGTACTGATTATGTGAAAAAGATATGCTATTCCACTCAATTGTGACCTGTATTATGCCAAAGTTATTCCATTCAGCCCACTGATATATGTTGTACAGTGGGGCACCAATTTTCGCGCCTAATTGGGTCCAAAAATAATGCGCGAAAGTGGAATTAGCGAAAATTGGGGCATTGTCTTTATGGCAAAAAGGCTAATTGGTTCCCGGTTATCCTAAAGTAACATCAGATTTTCATTTTCACTTGCAATACAGTACATCAAATCACTATTGTACATTGCATTGTGAGATACAAACAATAAAAACTGTACAGTACACATTATATGAGGAGAAACATACCACAGAGACCAGGTTGAGATGTTTAATGGATGTTGGGGGTAAGTATCCGAGCCTTTCCTCCTGACTTTGAATGTCCCGGCCACTTTTTATCACCACCACTGCCTCCTGGCCCTCCCCCCACACCACCAGGCTCTCCCCCCACACCACCAGGCCTTTTCCCCACACTACCAGGTATAGTAGAGGCCATTGAACCGTGAGAATCCAACACAATGGAGCTAGCACACTCGTACACAATGGCGGGAATGGGTGGACAGAGTGTTGACATGACGTCATTCAAGATGGCGGTGGGTTGCGGGCGGGCGGTGCAGGAAATTCAAAGTTCAAAATATTGTCCCAAACCCAAAATTTGTGCGCGAAAATTGATTTTTTTCAAGCGAAAGTGGAAGTTAGGGAATATTTGGTGCATGCCGCGAAAGTGGATTCCGCGAATCCTGCTGTAGCGAAAGTTGGCGCCCCACTGTATTACATATTTTCTGTCCAAGTGACTTTATTCAGTTTAGGTGGGTATTATAGTTTCTGGCAGGTTTACATAGAGCTTTTATTAATCCATCCACTACCAAGGCACTTTTGTAAATTGAGTAAATCTTTTTCTGGTTGCAAGAGTAAATTATAAAAGACGACCTTGAGCTGAAGACATAAGCGGTCAAGATAAGTTCCTTAGGGAAATGCTTAATAATGTTGGTAACTGGGTGGCTTTGAATTTCCATTCAAGTTTCGGATATATAGTTTGCTATACTTATCTCCTTCAGCATGAGGGCCATCATTCTGGTGTTTATTTTCACTTTTTTTTTTTTTTGGATCTTTTAAATTCTTTACAGGAGCTCCCAGGTACCAAAGAAGTTAATGAAGGCTGTGATCTAACCTTTTTCGTTCAAAACTATTATCGTTAGCTGCAAAGAATCATCTAAAGGTAGTAAGAAGAAAAAGTCAACCCTTTAATAGGCACATGCAAATTTATGGCTAAAAAATTATCATTGCAAGATTTTCTTTTATCATTATGAAAAAGGAACAACTTTTACTTCAGCATTTTTTCATATTTACTTTAGTTCTCATGAGTCTCAGCAATATTGTTGAAGTGGCTGTGTAAGTCAGCATTGCTCATAATTAATTATGTGCCTGGCAACCTAAAAATAAGTGTATTGTACAAAAAATAGACATTGTTATTCAAAATGAGAGCTTAGGAAAAAGCAATTATAACTGCATCCATAAAGCTTTAGAATCATTAATACCATTATTGTATTTTGTAGTACAGAAACAAAATATTTATTTTTTTGGTATAAACTTTTTGCATCACTTACATATATTAATACAGCCTGTTTCCTCATTGCATCAATTTCAGATGCAAAAGTTTCTCATTTCTATAACTCCATTTCAGTATACTTTGTCTATCTATCTATCTATTGCCAGACGCCTCAATCCCATTTGGGGTGGCCACAAACAAATCGCCTCCAAGTCGCCCTGTCCCCCGCCATTTCACTGCCCTGCTCCCAACTCACAGCCCCCTCTCTCATATACCCCTCCACCCCATCCCTCCATCTCATCCTCGGCCTCCCCCTCCCTCTTCCCCCCTCCACCTCACTCACATACACTCTCTCCGTCAGTCTTTCACCCTCCATCCTCTCCACATGGCCAAACCACCTCAGTACCTGCTGAATATGCCTCACCATTTTTGTTGGGCAAAAGGTTGAAGGGCTAAGTCAGTCATCTGATTGCCCTGCATCATTATATACTACTGCAACTAAGTCTTCACTTTTTTGCCCAGAAAACACGTAAGCATTCATTATAATGTATGAAAGAAGTGTAAACACTTATGAAAACTGCCATTCTATAACTCAACAGTTTTGTTGAACTGTTTCAATACCATGTAGTTTTACCATCAACATGTCTCTCAAAAACTTGTAAAGCATTACTCGAGCATATAGTACTATATATTACACATCACCTATCATACAATACTCGTATTCGAAATAATTACCAGTGTATGCAAAAATGTACGAAACTATTGATTATCTTTCAATAGACCACTAAAACGGATGAGAACGATGAGGACAATCAGGTCTGGTTGGTACCTGAGAGGCTGTATTTACTCCAAGTCAGCTGACTGACACATGCTGCCATTGTTGAGGGGATCAGTCATCAAGGCAAAGGCTACAATATTGCTGAGTAACCTGGACAGGGTTTCTCTTTCCTGTACCTTTACTTCAGTATACAGTAATCCCCATACTCTCCCGATGCCCACTTTCCGGACATCCCCATTTTGGTCCCGCGATCCAATATTCCCAAAATGGGCCAAGAAACGCAAAAAATCCAAAAAAAATCAGGCTTTTTCCCGCCCATAATTTGAACTTGGCATGCACGGCGCTGGCCAGCTGTGTTTTGGTGGGTTGTTCCACCACCGTCTGCTAGGGCGCCCCTGCATCCTCCCCACTTACCACCCGTCTCTTGTGAGTGCATGCTCGTGATCATGGCCGCCCACGTGCTCACTTTTGTGGTTGTGCCTTACCTGCTGCAGGCTCTCCTGGTGCTCTCATGCCTCTTATTAGTGTGTGTGATGATGGCCCCACCGCCTGAGAAGAGGAAGAGAGTGGTTTTGACTCTGGAGAAGAAGAGGAAAATATTGGACAAGGTGGATGCGAGATGGTCTTCCTCATGCATCCTTCGTGAATTCAACCTGGCCCGATCTACTTTGTTTGATATCAAGAGATCCTGAGACAAACTCATGCAGTACATGGCTAACTTCTCGTCGAAAAGCAAACGCAAAGTGGAGAGGAAGATGATGTTTACTCCCAAGTATGCTGAAGTTGACTGCTCCACGTTGATTTGGTATCGACAACAACATGCTGCTGGTGTGCTGGTGCGTGGCATGGAGCTGAAGGCTGCTGCTGAGAAGTTCGCAAGGCTTCACGCCGCCCTAGACTTCAAGGCATCCGAGGGTTGGCCCTTTGCGTTCAAGTTACGACATGGCCTTACCACCTGTAAGTCTCATGGCGAAGCTTTGGACGCCAATCAGGATGGTGTAGAGGAGTTGCAGCACAAGATGAAGTGCTTGATTGACAGGCAGGGCCTCACTCTCGGTCAAGTCTACAACGCAGACGAAACTGGTTTATTCTATCTCTCTTTGCCTACAGACACTCTAGCAGAGGAGATGGAGAAGCATGTACCTGGCCGCAAGCTCTCCAAGCAATAGATATCTGCTTTGTATTGTGCCAATGTTAACGGCATGCACCGGCTTAAGCCCGTTATTGTTGGCTGTGCAAAGCAGCCTCAGTGTCTTTGTGGGGTGATGGATGTCCTTCCTGTCATTTGGTACTATTCCTTGAAGGCAAGGTTCACTGCCCACATCTTCAAAGACTGGTTCCACTGCCATTTAGTCAAGGAGGTCATCCATTACCAGACGGAGAAACGGGAATCCCACGCGACCAGGTAAAGGCCCTCCTACTCGACAATCCACCTGCTCACCCGTGCGACAAGGACTTGGTGGCCGAGAATGGCCGCATTAGGTGCATGTTTCTGCCACCTAATACTACTGCTCTCATCCAACCAATGGACCAAGGAGTGATCGTGGCAACGAAGAGGCTGTACCGAAGGAAGATCCTGGACGAGGTGATGGTTGTTCTCGAGGACGAGGACGAGCGCAGGGAAGGACAGGACACCCGAGGCCAGCGGACTTTGGAAAACCTTCGCTGCTACACCATCTACAACTGGGCCAGTGCATGGAAGGAAATCCCTGTCAAGATTCTAGAAAATGGTTGGTCTTGTCTGCTTCTCAGAGCAGATGTGGAGCATGATTTCCTAGGTTTTGACATGGATGACTTCCATGCACGTCTACGTGCGCATGGGGACGATGTTGATGTGGGCGAAGTGCGTGAGTGGTTGGATGGCGACGAGGGCGATCCTGGGTATCAGACCATGTCTGATATCGAGATCGCATCTTCAGTTGCAGGTGTTAGTACCCAGCTTGAAGGTTCCGACGAGGACGGCAATGACGATGCGGACCTCTCTCAGCGGGATACTACTCCAGCCATCCCCAAGCTGAACGCACTCCAGGAACACGTAGAGTTCATTCTGAACTACCTGGAACACCCGGACTGTGACAGGGAGATGGAGCCCTTGGGACTTGTGGAGGATGTGCACCCTTTCAGGCAGTGCATCATTAATCGTCAAAATCTTCATTCCTTGCGTCAATCAACCATAGACAGCTTTTTCAGACCCATGACCCCTGCTTTGCCCAGCCCCAGCTCCACTCCATTGCCTCTCCAAGACAGGCCCTCATCCTCCCAGCCACAGCCCAGCACATTAGGCACGGTGGAGTCACCACTTGATGTGAGTCTGCGCCTCTCTTCAGAGTCATCTGCAGTGGGTACTCCATCACCACGACCCAGTGACGCACCCCTAGGTCACCTGCAACAGCTACTCTCAGACTCTGACAGTGATTAAACGGCTAGAACTTCTCCACTAGACCACACAGGAATTTACAGTGTTGTGCAGTGAAAAAAAAACAGTGCATAGTGTTAAGAAATTAGAATTCTGAGTGAAAAGACACTGATTTTATAGACTTTCAATGTAGCGTTAATAAACTAGCGTGTGTTATGTTTAGAAAATGGATTTATGAGTGCAAAGACTTTAAGTGCAGAGTGCAACACTTATTTCATTGAGGTACAATGGAGCAGAAGTAAAACTACGAGTAGAGTGTGCAGAGTTAAGAGAATGGAATTCTGAGTGTAAATGACTAAGTTCAGTCCAAGACTTCATGTACAGTGTACTGCAGGTGCTTCAAGAACTCCTTCTTACTGTCAGAGTCTAAGAGGAGGCGGGTTATTCATCGAGATGGCCAGGGACTTGCTGTAAGTACCCAGAATGTTTCATATTGTACTGTATTTTCTATACTGTACTTACCTCTAACACCTCATTTCATTCTTTTATGTCCCTTATTGGTGTGAATAGGGTCTTAGGTGCTATGCATGTGCAGTAGGGAGGTGTTTTTCTGAGTTACACTAAGTTAGGGTCCATAACTACCAGCCCAGGAGCCAGGAACTTGTTGTAAGTACTCAGAATGTTTAATATTGTATAAACTCACTTCTAAAAACCTAATTTTATGGTTCTTTTGCATTTATTTCAGTCTTTTATGTCCCTTATTGGTGTGATTTGGGTCTTAAATAGGTGCTATGCATGTCCAGAGAGAGTTGTATAGGTGTTTTTCTGAGTTAGGGTCCATAAGTACAAGTCCAGGAGGCTGAGGCCCACTATACGGACGGGACCACTTTCCAGACATGCCTTTGGCGCTGTTACATCGGATAGTGGAGGGATTACTGTACTTTGTACTCTATGATTATGCCTCACCATTTCGTTGAGCAAAAGGTTTGGGATTCAGTGGGGTAGGTGTGAGTTTGACGGAAGCATCAGCCTCTCCAGCACAAAGGGCACAAGTCCTAGACTGAGACATAACAGGAGAAGCAACGGAGGCCCCAACATATGAGTTAAAGTTAGATTTCTGAAAATGGATGAGGAACTGTCTGATGCCTCTTGCTTAATTTCCTCCCATTGCTTCATTTTTCATTCTTGGGCAGCTACTTCAAAGGCTTCCTTCTTGTACTGTTCATACAAGCCAGTTTGAATGAGACATGAGAGAGACATGTATCAACATAACATGAGAACACTGTGTTTCATAACAAAGCATTCAATTAAAGGTTTGACTACATGACAAACATAATTTGCAGCTTTTTCTCATAATTCTTTTGACTAATGACATACGGTTTTCCTGGCTTCATAGGAACTCGCTGCAATGAAGAGCTGAAGGCAATAAACCTTAATCCCTGTCTACACAGAGTTTCTAGGTGGTGAATGAAGTAATTTATAATAAGCTGGAATTAACCCGTCACGTCCTGACCACTTTCGCACCTTCGACACCCCTCAGTCATGACCATTTTTGGATTTTTTTTTTTTTTTTTTGGCTAAAACCTCCGCTTTGGGTGAGAAACATCAAAAATTCATAGAGAAATTGTTCACCTGAGGTTTAAAATACTCGATACAGGTAGGAGTACCTTCTTACCTTACAGGGTTTTCTATCTGGCTGGCTGCAAAGAAAACGAGGTCTATGGGAGGATAACTATTCCACACCACTCCTAAACGGTATTTATTTATTTATTTGGTATGAATTTATAGTAGTATGAGAGTATCTTTGTTTTCAAACAGTAATATTATAAGCATTGTTTCACTCACTAACTCATCACCATTTCTGACCTTCTTTTCCCACATTCCCTGATCATCATTTCTGACTGTTTCTTCCTCTAATGCTATGTAAACTTTGTCCTCCACATTGTCATTGATTGGGGAATCACCGTGGCCCTGAATGTCCTTATTGGCCAGGTCACTGGTAACAGGTGAATGGCCGAGACAATGGCGTGTGGGGGGGGGGAGGTTATGCGGTGTAAGGCATTGTCCCTGCTTGGCATCTTGTAGAGGAATAGAGGAAGGTGTCCCGTGTATACGTATGAAAAATCACACGCGAAAATTGTAAATTGTGCAAATTAGGGACCTTGCAATTGCAAAACGTACCAGTACGTCGGGGGGACTGGCAAATGCAAAATGTTGCAACGTACCCATACGTCGAGGGGACGTCTCAGGTTAAATTACTAATCCTGTATTCTCAGTCAAAATGTAAACCAAATGATTTTCTTCCCTCCAATTTTGGATGTCTTTGGTTCCTCTTCAAATTTTTTTAAACTGTCTAATGTTTGCCAACATACAGTGCAAAATAAGGTAAGTCACAGCCAAAGAGTTAACTTTTACGATGCTGTGTATTTTGTACTTTCACCTGTCACGTCCCGACCACTTTTGCACCTCCGACACGCCCCAGTCCTGACCACTTTTGGAAAAAATGTTTTTTGGCTAAAACTTCCACTTTTGTTGAGAAACAAAGGAAAATCACAAAGAAAGTGCTTACCGTGGTCCGCAACTGGTCAAAACAGGTGAGGTCCCCCGCACCAGGTATCGTATTCTATCATAGAGATGTGAGGCGCTCATGTTTTCTATGGTAGGTAATTTTGGGAGAAACAACAAACAACACTTCTACTTTTATTGAATTTGAACTAATAACATAACAATATAATGAATTTCAATGACATATATATGAAAAATAAGCATTTACCTTCGCGCGAGCATAGCGAGTTTGGTCCGATTGGTAAAATGCTAAGTTTCTTGTTTCAGTCAACATATCATTTTTTCTACTTGTATACTACTGTTTCAATGCCATTTTACCATTTTGTACTGTATGTAAACGTTTTCAGCTGTTTTCATTCATTATGATAACATGTAGCATAAGTATAGCCCACATATGCATACTCAGCGCACTCGCTACGATTGGTATTTCAACATACAACATTGTTTTATCACTTTCATAATATTTTCTTCTTTACATTGAACCTTTCCTCCACCACTGTAAACGTTTTCAATTATTTACATTCATCACGAGGGCATTTAGCGAAATGCTAGCGCATAATCTCGTAGCAAGCACACTCTCTAACACTCGTGTTTCCACTTGTACTTTATTTCTTCAATCCCAATATACTTTACCACTTACATTACACCCATTTACATGCTATTCTGCACTATACATATTTACTGACATTATTTATTCTAGTGAGCGTCAGAATATCGCATGAAAATACTCTCGCAAGGAATGATTCGTCCAACATAATACTCATACACTTACATACTAATATTCCACTTATATTACACCCGTGTTCACTTGTACAGTAGACTCTTATTTACATATTTATGGGCCTTATTTATTCCACTGAGCATCTGAATATCGCATCAAAAAACCCTCACAAGGTATGTTTCCACTTAGAAAATACTCATACTCTTCCATACTAATATTCCACTTATATTACACCCGTGTTCACTTGTAGACTCCTATTTACATATTTACAGGCCTTATTTATTCCACTGAGCATCTGAGTAACGCATCAAAATACCTTCGCAAGGTATGTTTCCACTTAGGTAATATTCATACACTTACATAATAATTTTCCACTTATATTACACCCGTTTCCACTTCCATACTATTATTTACAGATCTACGAGCCTTATAATTACACTGAGCGTCTGTTTGTCACATTTATTTCAGAATTTCAGCGTCCTATCGCATTCATACCCCATCAGAAGTGCAGGAGCCTGTGAAACTCGCTGAAACATGGGTGAATACACAGACCCATGTCATACTGAACACACTCATAACGGGTGTCCTTTCTCTGAGTGGTAGGTCTCACGCGAGAATTGCTACACACGTGACACCTGCGTTGGGGCCTAGGTCTGTTTGCTTGGGGAGGTATAAGAGTGGGGAAATGGCGGGTGGATAATCTCAGGGGAGGGTGGGCACCTGGGGCTGTGCGGGTGCAGTGTTGGGGCCTTTCAACTGCATATCTTGCAACAATTTTTTGTGTCAGCCCCCTCACAAACCCTTCAAAGGTTTCCTGAACTCCTGTTGTCATGGCGTGAAGGTGGTGGCAATTCAGGGCAGTAATGTCAAGCAGGTGGTCCTGGCACACTCGACAGTGGATATCATGGAGTCTGACTGGTCCACCAGGCGGATGTTATTATAATCAAGCACACACTCAGGTTTCCATACGTGGCGCCTGTTCTCGCTCCGATAATCTACCGACTCTGTACAGTGCATCAAGGGGTGGTGAACCATGGACAAGAGGTGGACTTCTCTATTGTGGTTCCAGACTGTTGCAAGAATATTGTCGGCCTGAAAGAAACCTCATTCCTGTCAAATTTCAGCCCCACCTTGACCATGTGACGCCGGTTCACCTTGACGGTCCCACAGATCCCCGTGTCATGCCTGTGTAGATAACGAGCGACAAGAGGGCTAGTGTACCAATTGTCAAGGTAAAGGAAGTGACCACGATGAAGATGGTCTTCTATCATTGTCTTTACCACTGCTCCCGACAGACCAATTCTCCGATCTTCTATTATGTCTGTCTGTGCACCAGTATACAAGACTATGTCTTGCACATACCCAGTCCTGCAGTCACACATAACAAAGATCTTGAACCCAAAACGATGCCTTTTGCTGGGTATGTACTGCCGAAATGAAATATTGCCTCTCCACAACATGAGACTCTCGTCTATGACGAGGTCTCTATAGGGATAAAATGAGGAACGGAATGACTGCCTTAGGTAATCAAAAACCAACCTAATTCACCTCATCTATCTGTGTCATTAGCATTTGCAGTATCATCAGCATCATAGAAATGGAGGCGGCTTAGAATTTGCTGAAACCGATTATGGCTCATTACTTGGCCAAATATTGGTGTAAGCATAATAGGGTCCCTTGTACAGTATGCAGGAATTCGAAAGTACCCATCGAAAGTACCAAGGCCATAAACAAAAACATTTCTGCAAGGGAGACTGGGTAATCACAAAGGATAGAATGCCTGCTCCTTGTGCCCTTTCACTCTCATGCTGCTGGCTGTTAGCGAACCGGTTTGTTTGATCCACAATTTCCTCCACAAAAGCCTCACTGAAGAAAAGGTGGAAAAAATCCAGCCTGGTTGAATTAGGGTTAATACCGGGAGCAATGCATCCAGCACACCCCTGCTCAGTGAATGGGTGAATGAGGGGAGTAAAATCACTCCCATCCTCCCAATTCCATGACACAAAATCCTCGTCCCAATCGTCCCCATCCTCGCCTTCATCAGGATGGGGAGGAGATGATGGTGGGGGAGGTTGGGGAGGAGGAGTGTGTAGGGCTTCCCGACTTGCACTCCTCTTCCCTCGGCCTTTACCCTTCCCCTTTCCCTTACCCTTATGGCCTTGGTGAACATCAGGGGGCTGTGGGGGGGAAGCCCGGGAATATTGGGGAGCATAAGACGTGCTGGGGAGTGGCTCCTCCTCACCTTCCTTCTCCATCACCACACCACATGATTCACCACCCACCCTCACTGCTCCAAGTGATAAGCCCCACCGCCTCACACCACCATGTGACTCACTCCCGCCGCTCTCACTTTCTACACTCCTCCCAACACTTTCCCTTTCACTCCCCACTCCCTCAACGCCACTTCTGCCATCCCCAAACAAAACACTAGGCCCATACCTGTTAGAACGATGTGGTGTGCGCTCTCGGTCACTATGAGTAATAACCTCACGGCCGTACCATGTGGCAGCACATCCCACAGCTCTGTACTCGTCCTCGTCCTCGTCCTCGAAATCGGGCTCCACGTCACGTAGGGGCTGGCTAGAGGATCTTGCACGTTGTTTTTGTGCAACCTGACCCTCTCCTGAAGCACGATAAGTCATGTAGCACCGCTTCCTGGGGGACGGGACTTCCTCATCACTGCTGCTGCTTTCCACATCCTCTGGTTGGACATAATCTTTCTCCATCTCCTCGTCATCAAGTGGCGAATCACAATCGCCAGTAAAGGCGTCCACAGTGGCTTGAATTTCCTCCTCCGAGAGACCTCTATGCTCCATGTCTGAGCAGGACCATTGCTAACAGGTGAGTGACCGAGCCGCAGGTGAGCGCGGGTTGTGCTGGGTCGCCGAGTGTCCCTGTCTGGTGGCAGGTAGGGGAAGGTCGTGCGACGCTACATACCAAAAATTTCGCGCGAATTTTGAAAATTGTGAAAATTATGCAACTTGCAATTGCAAAACGTACCAGCACGTCGACGGAACTGGCAAATGCAAAATGTTGCAACGTATCAATACTTTGACGGGACGTCTTGGGTTAATTCAGCGAAATGGGTCAACAAATAATTGAATTGATTTCCTAACTCCTAGGACATCCTTTTCATATCCTTGCTATCTACACACGCTCTTCTTCAACGCAAGGGAGTTTTGAAACCAGAGTGAGATATAGCCTTCCATAACCACTTTCACTGAAGAGGTAATTTCCACATTCATAAAATCGTTTGAAACCAACAAAACTGAAAGAAAAACATTTGGGAGCCAAATGCTAATCACCTGGTAGAATATGCGAGTATGCTGTTAGCTAGTTCCAAGATTTTGGCCATATCTTGATACCCTGAAAGTTTCAGGTTGATAACTCAAGCTTTTCATGAGATATAATGGTGCTACAGGCTGGCGATAAAAATTGGTTGACCTTTGGCAGCCATTTTGGTGGCCTTGATCTTGACCCAGAGTGCCCATTTTCGAACTCGTCCAAGTTTTTCGCCCTATCTTGATACCCTGACGGTTTATGTTGATAGCTCAAACCGTTCATGAGATATAACGGGAACACACACACACACACACACACACACACACACACACACACACACTCACACACACACACACACACACACACACACACACGCACACACACACACACACACACACACACACACATTCACAGGCAAAAACATTATCGCTCCGCCTTGCAAAAAGGCGGGCGATTTTGAATTTGAAAATACGCCACCGTATTCAAGGAGTTTACCATTAGAAATGAGTTGTTACAGATGCGAGTGAACAGGAAGATGAAGAAAGAGGTATAATATATATGAATGACAGAGAAAGGAAGGACGTCCAGTAAGTTTCCAACAGTCAATTAATCGCTCTGCATACTCTACTTATCACGCTGAGACTGGTTCTTCTAAAGTAATGGGCAAGCATTCTCGTCAGCTGAGTAAGCTCCCTAACATCTTCATCTAAGTGCTTTGCTTATTACACTTTACTGTCCCCTTCTGCGTTACATAAAGCCTTCCAATATTGGCATACTCTGGATGAATATTATAGAAAAGGATATTACCAAGCCTTACCCCAAAAAAAATCTCTATGAAAAAGTGGTTAGGGAGTTTCTATAAATGACGAGAATACGAGCAATGGTGTCTACAAAGTACCCATAGGCGAATTATTCTGCTATGATGTCTGAAGGGGTTTCTGCACTACTAAAAGAGGTTTTTGCACTGCTAATCACCTTCATACCTACTTGAACTATAATCCTAAGTTTCTCACCCAGTGCTGGATTATAAGGAGCATCGTCTGGTATTGGCCAAACGAGCAGCAGCTTCAGCACACTCTGCTTTCCCAGATACAGTGGGGAGTTTCCGTCTAGTCTCACGAAGACTTGATCGAAGGTCATTTGCAAATTCAGACACTCGCCAAGATGAGCTCGCCTGGAGATAACAAATAGTCAGTTCTTACAAGGAACCATTAGTAAAAATTCTACATTAATTTTTATATTTGTATTGTATTCGTGCTACCGTCTATCTTCACAAAATATTATTACAAAACCATTGCGGTTCATAAGACGCTCTTGATTGGCGTGCCTGAAGAAGTCCATTATTACCGGAAAATGATCCTACGATATACCATAAGCCTTTCCCTACTCTTACGACTTTTTTGCTACTTTTTACCTACCGTCTATACCCACGACATTGTGATCATTGTCATGTGCAGACTTGAGGCCTTCCTGGTGCACCATATGACAGTAAATGGAACCACTCAATATTGGAAAATGGGAGCAATATGCTATGTTGACCACTTTAGTACCAAAACACTGTCTCTCCAGATACAATGATGTTGCTTCAGCGTTCAAGAAATGGTAATATATGGCCATTTGCAAGTTTATGAACCCTGTCTAAAAGACAGTCAGTCATTATTGTGAATAGCAGCTCCATAATAAGAGGGAAAAAAATGAAATGCCGAGTGCTCGGGCTACTACCTGTCAAAGCAAAGCGTTCCTTGGTGTCTCTGCCAAGCCTTCCTCGTGGTCTCGCCACACAACTTCCTTGACAGGGTTCACTGTGGGTTAAACTGGGACAAAAGATAAACTATGTCGATGCCATGTGACTTTGACTTTTGACCTATTGACTTTGCTGACCCAGTCTGTTCATTGTCCCTGCATATTGTATAACTGACAGAAGTTTGGTCGAAATCCGTCCAGGGGTTCAGATGTCGCGCCCACGCCCGCATGACCTTGGCTTTTGACCCCTTGCCTTTGCTGACCTAATTAGTTCATCGTCGTTTCATTCTGTATCACTAATAAAAGTCTGGTCTAATTCCGTCGTGGGGTTCAGGAGATATTGCGCTACAGGGATAAACTAACAGCAATGACTATGGAGGAGGCTCCGTAGCATCTCTTAACGATTTATTTTTGTATACAGATGCTTAGCATAATTCTGCACGTCATTTAGGCTGAGTATGGCAATATTAGACTGAACTAAACAACATACAAAAAGGGAGTAATATGTAATAAGAAAAATAAATACCTTGGAAAGAGGTGATAAGGAGCTTCCTTGGCCGAGGAGAATACGTGACTAAATCATTGGGCCTCTTTTTTCGGGACAATTTAGTATTATATTCCAGCTAATGACAACCGGTTGTTGCCCAAAAAGGTTTACATAGAAAAATGGTGGACATTTTTGTTTATACTGTCCCCTGGTGCAGGAAACTCATCACCCTCGCCGTTTTTACAATTTTTCTCAGACAGGAAAGTGTAAGTTGGGATAAGGTTGTTTTCTTTGTGTTGGCTTAGGTTAGTTTGTTAGTCAGTTTGGTTATTATGTCATGTTAAGTTAGGTCAGGGTTGAGAGAGAGAGAGAGAGAGAGAGAGAGAGAGAGAGAGAGAATGTTCAGTGTGGGAAAATCAAACTTAGCTGGTAGTGAAGGAATAGTATACAGAGCGGATATCTGCGTTTTGGTTCCATACGCCCCTTGTGATCTAACAGAAGATTGGAAGAGATAAATTGATATATGAAATGACTCGTATGGTCATTACCAAAGGATTTTGATGTCATTTCTGTGATTGATCCTGTTTCTTTAACCTAACCAACTCATTCATTGGTGGCAGTAGAGTAGGTGACTTTGTTGATCATTACCGTTGTTATTACATCATAATGCAGGATTAGACCTTAACCTCTTCAGTCTGATAACGTGTTCTTTAATCCATTTTTGCCACCCCCAGATGACTTAAATCATTTCTGAGGAAAGTATTCCATATGGGAAGTTAGTTATTAATGCTTCTGACCCCGTAAACACAAAAGGTCTCCTCTGAGGTTAATGAAATTGTCTGTCTGTAACATAAATTAACCAATCAGGGGGTTGATGCACTATAAGGTAAAGGACACTGAACTCCGATGCAGGTAAACTGAATCTTGACTTAAGATATACCGTATACATTTTAGCAGTTAGAATAATAGGGTCACATATGGCTCAGTCCTGAAAGTTCTATGACATTATCGTTCTGCTGCATCAAACCATGGCGTGAAATATTTCCTTCATATCAACTTATCATGAACAGATGTGAAAACAATAGAAAAATAACCTTTTGATTACTAAATTATTTTCCAGTATTCTAATGACTTGTTTATGGAATTTGTCATCATTGTCTATTCATAGGAATTCTATCTATCTATCTATCTATCTATTGCCTGACGCCTCAATCCCGTTTGGGGTGGCCACAAACAAATCGCCTCCAAGTCGCCCTGTCCCCCGCCATTTCACTGCCCTGCTCCCAACTCACACCCCCCTCTCTCATATACCTCTCCACCCCATCCCTCCATCTCATCCTCGGTCTCCCCCTCCCTCTTCCACCCTCCACCTCACTCACATACACTCTCTTTGTCAGTCTTTCACCCTCCATCCTCTCCACATGGCCAAACCACCTCAGTGTGTTCCTCACAACACTTCCTATCACATCCACATCCACACCACAACGTTCCTTTATATCCTCATTCGTCAGCCTGTCTCTCCACGTGACTCCACAGGCTCCTCTTAAATAACTCATTTCCACTGCTCTCACTCTTGACTTGTGTCCTTCCAACAATGTCCAAGCTTCACTTCCGTACGTTAGAGTTGGTATCACAATACTGTCATGTAGTAACTTTTTTACTTCCATGCTCACTTCCCTGTTTCCTATCACTGCTTTCAAGGAACCAGCAACCTTTCTTCCCTGCTGTACCCTTTCAAGCACTTCACCCTCCAAACCTCCATCCTTACTCATCACACTACCCAAATACTTAAACGTACTCACATTTTCCAATTCCTCACCATCCAACCTCGCTGTACATTCACTGACTTCACCTCTCTCAAAGACCATCACTTTACTCTTCCCTACATTCACCTTTAGGTTCCGTTTCTTACACACTCTCTCAAACTCATCCACCAAGCCTTGCAGCTCCCCTTCGTCTTCACTCAACAACACAGTATCATCTGCAAACAACAGTACAGGGAGTTTCCAAACACTATCCTCTCTCACCAGGGCCACTCCAACATCCACTACCCTACCTTGTACCTCTTTTATTACCCCATCCATGTACAGATTGAACAACCATGGAGACATGACACATCCCTGTTTCAAACCAACTTTCAAAGAGAAAAATTCACTTAGTTCACCATCCACACGCACTGCAGCCTTCGCACCATCGTACATACTCTTCACAGCATTCAACAACTTCCCATCTACTCCATATATTCTTAACACTTTCCACAATCCTTGTCTATCCACCCTGTCATATGCTTTCTCCAAATCCATGAAAGCCGCATACAACTTCTTTCCCTTCTCTAGAAACTTTTCCACTAAAGATCTAAGAATGAATATCTGATCTACACAACCTCTTCCCCTTCCTAAAGCCTCCCTGTTCTTCTCCAACTAATTTCTCTGTTCTTTCTCTTACTCTGTCTATAAGTATCCTACCATACACTTTTCCTATTATACTAAGAAGACAAATGCCCCTATGGTTACCACACACTTCTTTTTCCCCTTTTCCTTTGTACAAGGGAATAATTATACCTGACTTCCAATCCTCCGGGACTCTACCTTCCTCCCAGGCCAATCTGCACATCTTCCACATCCATTCTACTACTATCTCTCCCCCATGCTTCAGCATTTCACCACACACTCCATCAATTCCTGGGGCTTTCCCCGATTTAACTTTCTTCATTGCTTCCACAACTTCTATCCTACTAATTTCTTCCTGTCTTCTCACCTCCCTCCTTCTCCCAGCCATTCCCCAGCCACTTATACTCGCATTACTTCCATCCTCTACGTTCAACAATTCCTTAAAGTGTTCTCTCCATCTGCTCACTTTTTCTCCCTTCTCCACTAGTAATCTACCATTTTTATCTTTCACTCCCCTGCTAACTTCATTTCCACCCTGTCTTACTCTTTTCACTTCTCTCCAGAACATTTTCTTACAGTCCCTCCACTTTACACTCAAATTCCTTCCAAATTCCTCATCCACTCTCTTCTTACTCTCTCTTACTAATATCTTCACCTCTCTCTTCCTTTCCACATATAACTCTCTCTTCCGCCTCTCAACTTCTTCCACGCCCCTATTTCTCAACCATTCATTGTATGCTTTCTTCTTTTGTGCCACAGCCTGTTTCACCTCTTCTGTCCACCACGCTGTTCCTTGCACCCCCTCCGTCTTCTCTTCCTTCCACACACCACATCACATGCTGCACATATTTCTTCTGTAAATATCTTACACACACCTTCCACGTCTCCCATCTGCTCCAGTTCATATTTGCCCAATCGTTCCTCCACTTCTCTCTTATACTCTGCCTTTTTCTCATCCTCTTGTAACCTTTCCACTCTCCTTGCAACTACTCCTTCCTCTCGTCTTTCCCTTCTTCTATTCCTCCATTCTAATTGGACATTGATTCTGGCCACCACCAAGTAGTGGTCAGAAAGTCCACTCCCCCAACCTCTATACACTCTTGCATCCTTTACACATCTTCGCATCCTTTCATCCACACACACATAATCAATCATTGCCTTCCTTTCACTCAGTTCACCACCCACCCTTCTCATCACTCGCCATGTATACCTGTGGATCATTTTATGCCTGAAGAGGGTATTGGCTATCACCAACCCCCTCCCAGCACAAATGTCCACTAACGCACTCCCATTCTCATCTATCTCAGCAGGCACACCCCACTCACCAACTATTCCATCCACCTTCACATTACCAACTTTACCATTCATATCACCAATCAAAAACACTCTCTCATTCCTTCCAAACTTTTCCATGCACACTTCCACATTTGTCCAGAACTCTTCTCTCACTCTTCTAGCACGATCTTGCGTTGGCGCATACACACACACAATCCCCCACATTTGTACTCCAACTTTCAACTTTACCCACACAATCCTTGACCCAACTGATCCATACTGTCTTATGGATGGAGAGCGAGAGACTGACGAGGAGAGTGTATGTAAATGAGATGGAGGGGGGGAGAGGGAGGGGGAGGCCAAGGATGAGATGGAAGGATGGAGTGGAGAGGTATATGAGAGAGGGCAATGAAATGGCTGGGGAAAGTGCGACATGGAGGTGATTTGTTTGTGGCTACTCCTTACGGGATTAAGGCGTCTGACAATAGATAGATAGATAGAACTCACCGAGACACTATCGTATACATTATATACAAACTAATGTCCATCTGTACTGAACCATTTTTGTCCCCGGTACTTCTGGACATATACTGACTTCAGCTAGTGTGACGTGACGTAAAAAAGGCAGTACATTATGCGACTTTATCTACAGCTCATCACACACAAGACCCAACAGAAGTAAGGCCAGTGAAAATAATCTAGGTGGTTATATTTCAGTCTGTGTATCAACGCCATAAAAATTTCAAACTTATAACTCATCGATAAAGGGGTATTGTGATACCAACTCTAACGTATGGAAGTGAAGCTTGGACCTTGTTGGAGGGACAGAAATCAAGAGTGAGAGCAGTGGAAATGAGTTATTTGAGAAATGCATGTGGAGTCACATGGAGAGACAGACTGACAAATGAGGAAGTGAAGAAGCATTGTGGTGTGGATGTGGATGTGATAGGAATCGTTAGGAGAAACGCAGTGAGGTGGTTTGGACATGTGGAGAGGATGGAGAGCGAGAGACTGACGAGGAGAGTGTATGTAAATGAGATGGAGGGGGGGAGAGGGAGGGGGAGGCCAAGGATGAGATGGAAGGATGGAGTGGAGAGGTATATGAGAGAGGGCAATGAAATGGCTGGGGAAAGTGCGACATGGAGGTGATTTGTTTGTGGCTACTCCTTACGGGATTAAGGCGTCTGGCAATAGATAGATAGATAGAACTCACCGAGACACTATCGTATACACCCCAAACCATCTCCGGGGGCATCGCAACCAGAGGTTAAGAAACAGTGCATTAGTGCCTAACTGTCTGCTGTGAAAGACATGCAGATGATGGAGCAATCTCCCTAGCACAAAGCCAACAGTACTCAGGACAGCACTCGGCCTAGTATGTATGTGGGACAGTGTGTCATATTATGTTCAGGGGACAAGGACATCAGTACTACAAAGATAGTGGTACACAGGCTACGACACACTGCAAGGAGTGGGAGAATGATATTGATAGATCCTTTCAGCCATAACGTAGTAACCTCTCACTATGAATGATAAGGCAGCCGGACCAGCAGCCACTCTGACACAAAGACCGTTGTACCCAGAGTGATACTGAAGAATAGGAGAACGAAATGTGTGTGATATGTGTACCTGCGAATGACTAGCCTTAGATCCAGCACGAGATGCAAGAAAGGATTGTATATGAAACCTTTTACATAATGTCTGTAATCTCCCTCTGTGAAACAGAACGAAGTGAAGGACTTGGCAACCGCTTCCTGAAAAAGGACGCAGAACCTAGGATAAGACCCAACACGACAAATATTAGAGGACATTGTACGTGTATGATGGCCAGTGCGCAAAAGAAAAACGAGTCATTTTCTTGTCCAGTGCAAATACTCTAACACTTTGGATGAAACCTAACTAGAAGTGGATAGTGTTTATGTGTGTGATAGTGCATAGTAACAAATGAAGGAGTATACCAAGCAAAAAGAAGTCACAGAACAAATATTGGGTTCAACCAGAAATGGAGAAGAAATATCATTTTACCCAAATGTTAGGATGTAGTATCCTGCCTTGAAAGAGAAACTGGGGACTGGCATAGCAACTTCCCCAGGGCAAAGGCTAGCAATCCGAGGGCAAGACCCATCGCTAAGAACAATAGAGGATCCATAATGTATGTGATAGTCAGACTCCTCAGTGTGGCAGTGGGGGCGGGGTTGTCTGAGATGCCGTCCTGTTCCTGCCGCCTCCTGTGCCTCTGCCCCTGCTGTATCCGGCGCCCACGAACAGCAGCCTCTAGTTATTCTTTCGTCCACTGCTCGTACAAACCCGCTTGTTGGTTGAAATGGTTGTCGTCGTATTCATCATCTTGGTCATCATCAGTGTCACTGGTATCACCATACTCATATAATTATGGCTCACCTTTAGTAGGTTGAACGATAATGTTTTTGCCATCTTCTGTGTGTGTGTGTGTGTGTGTGTGTGTGTGTGTGTGTGTGTGTGTGTGTGTGTGTTCTTACCTAATTGTTCTTACCTAATTGTATCTTTACAGGAATGAGTCAAGCTCGTACTGTCCCGTGTCTTAAACCATATTTATCGTACATATCCTTAAATTTGTGAATTGTTTTGGCACACACTATTTCATTCGGTAGTGCATTCCATTGATCAATTGCTCTGTTTGGGAAACTGAATTTCCTTACGTCTTTATCACCTCTCTTCTTATGCAGTTTTTTGCAATGTCCTCTTGCTGATGCTTCTCCATATGTTAAGTAATCATTTATGTCTATTTTCTCCTTTCCTGATATGCACTTATATAGCATTATCATGTCACCTCTTTTCCTTCTCTCCTGTAGTGTTGGTAGATTCAGTTTATTTAGTCTTTCTTCGTAGCTTAGGTCCCTTAAGCTTGGTATCCATCTTGTAGCGGCCCTTTGAACTTTTTCAATCTTGTCTATATGCTTTTTGAGATGAGGACTCCAGACTACTGATGCATATTCCAGGGTTGGTCTAATGAATGATGTTATTATCCTTCTTAGCATGTCTTCATTCATGTATGTGAATGCTATTCTCATATTTGCAAGCAGTGTATACATGTTCCGTACCTTCTCGCTGATGTGGTCAGCCGGAGATAGTCTGTTATTGATAATCACACCTAGGTCTTTCTCTCTTTCTGATGTGTATAAGGTTTTATTTCCTAACTTATAATCCCAATCAGGTCTTTTTCCACTTTTACCAAACTTGATTACATGACACTTGTCCACATTGAATTCCATTTGCCATGTACTACTCCATTCATGAAGTTTATTTAATTCTTCTTGTAGCTTCCTACAGGAGTCTGTGCTAGTAATTCTCCTTTGTATTTTTGCATCATCTCCAAACATATTCAGATAGCTCTCATTTCCAGTGTTACTGTTTATATCATTTATATACACTAAAAACATGATTGGTGCCAGCACCGAACCCTGTGGTACTCCACTAGTCACTTCTTTCCATGATGAGTAGTTTCCTTTTTTTTTTTTTTTTTATGCGAGGAAGAAGGAACCAAAGGCCATGAGCCCGCAATAACAGTTCCCTCCAAGAGAAAAACAAAATACAATAGAGAGCCAAATTCGAGATCCGATCATTTCGAGATGCCTGGACACACTGCGTTTGAAAGACTGGAGATCATAGGCAGCAGGAAATACAGACAGAGGGAGACAGTTTCAGAGCTGACCTGTTGCATAAATAAAAGACTGGGAGTAACGGTTAACTCTTGCATTAGAGAGTTGGACAGAAAAGGGATGAGAGTTTGCTGCTAGACGGGTGCTACGCGCCCGTCGTAGAGGTAGAGGAATGCAAGCAGACAGTTCAGAGGAGTAGTGACCATTAAAGTAGCGATAGAAAAGAGATAAAGATGCAACAGTGCGGCGAAGAGACAGAGGTTGAAGGGAGTCAGTAAGAGGAGGAGAGTTAATGAGACGAAAAGCCTTTGACTCCACCCTATTGAGAAGAGCTGTATGTGGGGAGCCTCCCCACACATGAGAGTTGTACTCCACACAGGGGCGGATAAAACTCCTGTATAGAGTCAACAATTGTGCAGGGGTAAAGAAAGAGCGGAGTCGGCTTAGCACACCCAATCTCTTGGAAGCAGATTTTACAAGAGATGTAATATGATCTTTCCAAGA
Organism: Coenobita brevimanus; assembly: GCF_032717465.1. Taxonomy (NCBI): domain Eukaryota; kingdom Metazoa; phylum Arthropoda; class Malacostraca; order Decapoda; family Coenobitidae; genus Coenobita; species Coenobita brevimanus. Next base: position 3,763,981 of record NC_136986.1, on the reverse strand, counting down.
TAAGTCCCGAGTAAATGAAACCCCAGGCATGTTCAAGGGTTATGCAGGATTAAGCTGAATATTATTAAACATTAGTGGGTATACCTGTGGAAGATTTTGTCGGGTTGATAGGTGTAAGAACTGAGTCTTAGATGCATTAAAAACAACCATATTATTTTTACCCCAGTCAGAGATACGAGCCAAGTCAGACATTAGGTGTGCCATAGCCTCATCCCTTGTTTGTTGAAGTAACTGTTGAGATGGGCGTTGCAGGAACCGAATGGAAAGGTGAAGGGTGGAGTCATCAGCGTATGAGTGGGTAGGGTTAGATGTACAGCTTAGAAGATCATTGATGAATGAAAGGAAGAGAGTTGGTGATAGGACAGAGCCCTGAGGAACACCACTGTCGATAGATCTAGGAGAAGAACGATGGCCGTCTACAACAGCGGCTATAGAACGACCAGAAAGGAAGCTAGTGATGAAGGCACAGATAGAAGGATAGATACCGTAGGAGGGCAGTTTGGAAATTAAAGATTTATGCCAGACTCGATCGAAAGCCTTTGAGATGTCAAGTGCAATGGCAAAGCTTTCGCCAAAGTCCCGAACGGAGGATGACCAGGAGTCTGAAAGGTAGGTGAGATGATCGCCAGTGGAGCGTCCCTGACGGAACCCATACTGACGATCAGAAAGAAGGTTGTGATAGGAAAGATGCCTTAAAGTTTTTCTATTAAGAATTGACTCGAAAACTTTTGAAATACAGGACGTTAAAGCAATTGGACGATAGTTGGAGGGTTGGGAGTGGTCACCCTTCTTTGGGACTGGCTGAATGAGAGCAAACTTCCAGCAAGAAGGAAAGGTACAAGTTGACAGACAAAGGCGAAAGAGTTTGCCTAGGCAGGGTGTAAGCACAGAAGCACAGTTCTTGAGAACAACAGGAGGGACCCCATCAGGCCCATATGCCTTGTTAGTACTGAGGCCAGTGATGGCAGAAAATACATCAACTGAAGAAATTTTAATGTCAGCCATGAGGAAGTCAGAGGGGGGAAGTGATGGAGGAACAGCACTGGAATCGTCTAAGGTGGAATTGGAGGAGAAAGTCTGTGCGAAGAGATCTGCTTTATCAGTAGAAGAAATAGCTACAGAACCATCAGAGTAGAAAAGAGGAGGGAAGGATGATGAGGTAAAGTTGTTAGAAAGATTTTTGGCAAGGTGCCAGAAGGAGGGGGAAGAATTCGAGTTGGAGAGTTGAGAGCATTTAGTATGGATGAAATTATTTTTAGTAGAGCGAAGAACAGACTTAGCACGATTCCAGGCAGAAACGTAAAGATGATGTGAGGGGGTGGGTTGGCTCCGGTACCTTTTGTAGGCCCTCTCCTTGTTGCGGACAGCATTAGAACAAGCGTGATTAAACCAAGGTTTTCTTGCGTTAGTCAAAAGATATGAGAAAGGAATGTATGCTTCCATGCCTGAGAGAATAACCTCCATAATGCGCAAGGCACACTCAGAAGGCTCACGGCCATGGAAGCAATAATCATTCCAGGGAAAATCAAAGAAGTACTGCCTGAGGGCTTCCCAGTCCGCGGCTCCAAAATGCCACAGACGACGTTTCCCTGGAGGGTCCACAGGCCGCACCAGAGTGATAGGACAGGTTAAGGTAATAAGGTTGTAATTGGAGGAGCCCAACGGAGAGAAAAGATTAACAGAGTAAGCAGAAGGATTAGTTGTGAGGAAGAGGTCAAGTATGTTGGAGCTCTCTCCAAGGCGGTCAGGGATACGGGTAGGGTGCTGTACAAGCTGCTCTAGGTCATTAAGGATAGAAAAGATGTAGGCTTGTTCACCAGGTGGATCCGTGAAAGGAGAGGAGAGCCAAAGGTGGTGGTGAACATTGAAATCTCCAAGAATGGAGATTTTAGAGAAAGGAGAAATGGATAGTACTGTCCTCATTTCTCTTTTTATGAGAAAGTCTTGCATCCAACAAAACAGTTTACCTCGAATTCCTCCTTGATGGTACAGTTTCCATAAAAGTCTTTGGTGTGGTACTGTGTCAAAAGCTTGTGTGTGTGTGTGTGTGTGTGTGTGTGTGTGTGTGTGTGTGTGTGTGTGTGTGTGTGTGTGTGTTTATGTACCTGTTTCCATTATATCTCATGAACGGCTTGAGTTATCAGCATGAAACCTTCAGGGTATCAAGATATGGTCAAAATCTTGGATGAGTTCGAAAATAGGCGCTCGGGGTGAAGGTCAAGGTTACCAAAATGGCTGCTAAGGATCTAAAATGTTTATCGCCCTCCTTTTGCACCATTTTGTCTCATCAACGGCCTGAGCTATTATATTGACATGAATCTTGGACTTGGCCAACAGCATATTCTGGCGGGCGATTAGCATTTGGCTCCCGAATGCTATATTATTTATTATTATTTTTATTATTATTATTATTATTATTATTATTATATTATTATTATTATTATTATTATTATTATTATTATTATTGTTATTATTAGTGTTGTTTGGTTGCTGCTTTTAGTATTGTTATAATTAATGCTGTTATTGTTTTTGTTGCTAATCTTATTGTTATTATTGTTATTGTTTTTTGTTATTGTTGAATTTTTTATTATTGTTATTAGAATTACTGTTATTGTTGTTGGTGTTATTGCTATGATGGTGATAATGATGATGATGACGATGATTGTGATGAAGATGATGATGATTGTTGTTGTTGTTTTTGTTCTTGATATTTGTTATTGTTATCGCTGGTGAGGTATATGATTCCTTGAAATGTAACCTTGTGGTCAATTACCCTATCTATCTGTTCACATGTCTGTCTGTCAATTTGTCAAGGTATCTGTTTGTCTGTCTGTTTAACTATCTATCCATCTATCCGTCCATTCATCTCTCTCTCTCTCTCTCTCTCTCTCTCTCTCTCTCTCTCTCTCTCTCTCTCTCTCTCTCTCTCTCTCTCTCTCTCTCTCTCTCTCTCTCAATATACAGCACATAATACATAGGCAGAGATAATAAATTCCTTACACACTAATAAACCAGATATTTCCTCTGAAACTTAGGATGTACTTGGACGTATCAGTAGACTCATCTGTGTGGTGATCTTCAGCTCTTATAGTCATCATCTAAGTTATACTCCTCACCTATATTATACTCCTCACCTGTGTTATACTCCTCACCTGTGTTATACTCCTCACCTGTGCTATACTCCTCACCTGTGTTATGCTATTCACCTGTTATAATCCTCACCTGTGTTGTAATCCTCACCTGTGTTGTAATCCTCACCTGTGTTATAATCTTCACCTGTCTTATAATCTCTACCTGTGTTATAATTCATACCTGTGTTACATCCTCACTTGGATTATAATCATGTGTTATAATCCTCCCCTGCGTTATAATCCTCATCTGTGTTATAATATTCTCACCAGTGTTATAATCCTCGCCTGTTATAATCTTCATCTGTGTTACAATCCTCACATGTGTTAAAATCCTTAGGTGTTTTATAATCCTCACCAATACAGTAATTCTCACCTGTTATATAAAACTTAGCTGTGTTATAATTCCCTCCAGTGTTATAATCCTCTGCTGTTTATATTATCCTAACCTGTATTGTAATTCTCACCTGTTATATAAAACTCAGTTGTGTTATAATTCCCTCCAGTGTTATAAACCTCTGCTAATTTTATTATCCTCACCTGTATTGTAATTCTCATCTGTTATAATTCTCACTAGTGTAATAATCCTCACTGTGTTATATTCCTCACTGTGTTATAATCCTCATGACTGTCATAATCACAAACTGTATTAGTATTCTTACTTACGTTATCAGCCTTCTGTGCATAACCTTCACGGGCGTTATAAGCCTCAGCTATTCTATAATCATCAACTGTGTTATAATCCTCACTAGTGTTACAATTCTCAGAACATCATCCAGTGCTGGCTTGAATGGGGCATCAGCGGGTAGTTTCCAGGCAAAAAGCGTTTCCTGTGAACACTGCTTACCCAGACACAAGGACCTGGTTCCGTCCAAGTTCGCCAAGTGCTTGGGGACGATCAGTTGGTGTTTAGCAAAAAATCGATGTGCGCACGCCTCCTGTTGTGGTATGAAATTAGTTTTTTGGTTACATTAGTTTTACATTTTTGTCTTTTTGCACCTTATTTCAAGTAGCTCAGTCGTAGAAAAAGACAACACAACGTCTCTACATGCTTTCCATTACGCTTCCTCGTGGCCAGCCTCAGATTCTTGTGTCAGTCTGTTGTTAAACTTCAGTACATAAAGTGGAAAGATGGCAGTTTTAAGCCAAGTTAGAGTAAAAAGAGTATAGTTGGTTACTTTCCCCATTAATGGCGAGGACTAAGTTGTTTAACCATGAGTTCATATGCAGCTGATGGGGCAATTGTAGGAGTTGAAATTATATGCTGATCTGGATGTGAACCCGGTGGTTTGCAGGCTGAAGTTCTCTTTCCCGGCAGTCCACCATCCATTTTTGGTGGGGGATAGGGAAGTGAGTATGAGATGTTTGCATAACCAGGCAGCTTCACCAGCCGGTCATATCAGCGCTACTACGTGAAAGCATCCATTTCCAGCACCAGATGGGGCAGTAAAAGACTGCATGAACACAGATATGTAGATTTCCTGGTATATATTTCACTTTTCAGTACGAAAAGGTATTTTTGTTATAATACTTCTTCTATAAGGGAATCCGGTACTGGAGGATGACGCCTTCTCGCGGTGGCTCTGATGCAATCGGTCGGCTCTGCTGCCGGGTGATACAAACGTCACTCAGCTCCCTCACTCTCTCCAAAAGGAGGTTGGCATACTGCAGGAGGGCAACTTCAGCCTGCAGTCTGCTTGGTTCATATTTAGAGAGCATGGGATTCCAGCTATTACTACTACTACTACAAGGGAAGCTGACGGCTCACTGGTGAGTACAGCCAAATCATAAAGGTAAAAAAAAAAAAAAAAAAAAAAAAAAACAGTGCTTGCTTGACTTTTCGGCCGGTCAAACTGTTAGGAGCAGTTTGCAGTTTGATTCGCTCCGTCCATGTTCCCCTAACCGTACAACTGGAGGTAGGAGTGTAACTTTGGCTGTTACGAAACTTATACTCTTTTCACTTATACTTTGGCCAAAACTGTCATCTCCGCCTTGAAAGCTGAATGGGAGCAATACGTTAACATTAGGATATCTTGCTAATCATTAGATGTTATGGGGAGGATGTAGGGTCATAGTATTGACTTTCTGTGACTGAGCTAAGTGAATTTAGCAGCAAAGGATTAAAATCAGGGTCAAGTTAAACTTGTTACAGACCATACAAGGAGATTTGCGTCTCTGAGGGTCAAATCAAAGGCAATAACTCTTAAACAAGTAAATGTTACGTTTCTTACAAAATTTCTACACACCACATCACAGAATTGGAGTCTTTTTATATAACAAACAGGAGCAAAACAGGACACGTCTTACTAAGAGTAACAAATCTACTCAAACATAATGAATCATACACTTCAACAGAAAATTTAATGGGAACAGTTACATTACTATGTTGCTATGTACATGTTAAATACAAATTCTTAACTTACAACTCGATTTCTTGGAGTACTTCTAGCACTACATCATTAAACTGAGAGAGGGACTTAGAGGAGACTGGAGTCGGGGAGGGGAGGGAAGTGCTGTTTCATCTTTAGCCATTCTTCATCTATCCCAATAACTAGGATTCTTTTTCCTCTGATCATCAGTCCGAACAGTACCATTATATCTGTTTCAAATTCTCTCTTCGAGAGGGTGGTCCCACCAGGTTATTCAGCTGGGGATTCTATGAAGGTGGTCCTCTTCACTTGGGTTCGGCTCTGCCTGCGTTTTCTCTTCGTCATTCAAAATGTGTTGATTCTTATCACTGCTGATATGCTGTGCTCCAAACTGGGTCGTACTTGAGTCAGTACTGATGGTAAACTGAACCAGCGTCAGTCGAGATACGACATCATATGGTCACTTTACATGGTCAAACCCTAGAGTGTAGCCGGGCAGCGGGCAGGAGAAATTTCTGTACATTTCAGAAGGTTATATCCTCGACAAATAGTCTGGCAAAACATTCCTTTCTCTCTTTACATGGTGGACATTCAGGGCATACTTTTGGAGGAATACAGCCCAGCGGGTTAAGCATTGATTATTATCTCTAAATTTTGCTAAAAAAAAATTAAAGACCAGTAGGTGATCGTCTCCATAAACAGTAATAGGCACTGAACGTTAACGAACATAAATTGAGATATATTGCTGGGTAAGCATGAGTGCATGGAGTTCATTTTCAATAGTGGAGTAGCAACACTTAACTGTTGGCTAAAGCATAAGCAGGTTGTTGAACACCAAGACCATCATCTTGTAACCGAACTGCACCGGCACCAACACCATTCGAATCAATAGCTAATTTATAAGACTTACGTAAATTCGGGCTTGGAGCAAAGGCCGACTAGACAAGATCACCTTGGGGTACCTATGGAAAATGCCCCTTCGTACTCTTTCTTCCCCACATATTTGGCTCCTTTGTTTAACCCGTAAGCTTCGAAACACCCTTATCTGGACATTCCTGAGTCCGTGCGATACACCCACATCTGGCCCGGACCTACTTCCCAAAGTGGGACAGATTGTAGGTCACAGCGACACCTGTCAACCCCTTCTCACCGTCTCCCTGGTCAGTCACCTGCCAGTCACGATGGAGGGTGGAAGCTGCGAGCAGTGACGGGAGTATTCTACCTCCAACCAAACTGTTGCAACACATGCTATGTTTTATGTTATATTTTTATGGCTAGGAGAGTCTGAGTGTATAATAAATAAATAAATAATAACTATGATATTATATATAAAAAAAAAAACATTTCAGGTTCTTCAAACTCGTGTAATTCTCCCAAGGAAAATGAACTCGTGTCATTATCTTCAGGTAACTGCACTTCCATAGCCAACCACCTCTCTTTATCATCATTCAGTCGTTTACCACTGAGCTACCACGGCCCTTGGAAATGAAAGACATTCAAACCATAGTTTCCCATATGCCTTTCAATGAAAAAAAAAAAAAAAAAGTATAATTGGACTCTTCAACCATTTCGCGATTTACAGCTAGCTATTATCCCATGTACAGTTGTGTGTGTGCCCATATGACTTGACCATAATCTTGTAATATATATATATATATATATATATATATATATATATATATATATATATATATATATATATATATATATATATATATATATATATATATATATAATGAATGGAGGAAAGAAAAACAAAGGAAAGAAAATAAGTCCATGTACCTAAAGGCATCCTCCATTCATAAAATACTTATAACAACTGGATTTAAAATTGAGAGAATTAAATGTATATGGGAAGCAGCTTCCAGGAAGTGAATTCCAGAGAGTAGTAATTCTGGGGATAAATGAAATTTGATAAGCAGAGGTTCTGCATTGTAGGGGAGAGAGTGTGAGTTCATGGGCGCTCCCAGCTGCCCGAGTATTTCGGGAGAAAATGTGAAAGGGAGGCACAATTGAAGCCAGTTCGTTAGAGCACTTACGGTAAAAATATCGATAAAATAGTGCTAAAGAAGCTACATCTCTACGTACTCATAACGGAGGAAGGTCCTGCGTTATGGCAGGATTATTGATTAATCTGATGGCTTTATTTTGAATTTTGTCCAACTGCCTCAGTGCAACCACTCCACATCCACTCAACAGTGGTGAACAGTATTCGACCTGAGAACGCACATGACTTTTGTATATTGTGGCCATCTGCTCGTCAGTGAAGAACTTACGAACTCTGTACATAAGTCCCAGTTTTTTAGAAGTATTTTTAGCAAGGGATTTAACATAAGCTGTTCAGCTTAGGTTGGGGTTTAGAGTAACACCTAGGATATCAATTGTAGTGGATATGGAAATATTGACATCATTTAAAATTATGTGAGCGTCTGAGGGATTCTTTCTGCTGGAGAAATTAATGTATTTAGTTTTCTGAGCATTAAGTGAGACCAGATATTTTTGTCCCCATTGATTAATTTTAGAATGGTCCTGGTTCAGAGAAACTGCTGTGTTTATTTTGGAATTTATATCAAATTGTGTAAAGGAGGTACAAAATGTGAAAGAATTATGAAGGGTCAAGTCATCAGCATAAGAGTGTACTGGGTTGTGCGTGACAGATAGGAGGTCATTTATATGTATGAGAAAGAGGGTTGGCGCCAAAACTGATCCCTGAGGTACGCCAGCATTTATGGAATGAAACTGAGAATAAATTCCATCTACCATGACCCGTATTTTTCTACTACGAAGGTAAGAAGAAATTAGAGGAACCAGTGATGCAAGGCCAATGTGTGACATCTTAGACAATAAGGCCTGGTGTCATACTCTGTCAAATGCCTTTGAAATATCAAGTGCTACTGTGTCTATTTCACCATATTGGTCTATTGTTTTGTTAATCTGATGGGTAAGAAGGCAAAGAATATCAACAGTTGAACGTTCTTGTCTAAATCCATACTGCCGATCATTGATCAATTTATTGATTTCTAGATGCTTGACTATGTGTTTGTTAATCAGTGTCTCAAAAACTTTACCGAGAACAGAAGTTATTGCAATGGTCTATAGTTTGATGGATCAGAAGTTGCCCCCTTTTTAGGAACAGGATGGATATTTGCTTCTTTCCAAGGGGCTGGAAAAACTGAGATACGGATGCATAAGCGGAAAAATTTTGCTAAAACAGGAGCCAACACTGAGGAGCAATTTTTAAGTACTATTGAAGGAATTTCATCTGGACCAGTGGATTTGTCTGCTGATAGATTCTGTAATACGGCTTGTACGTGTCTGGTGTGAATCATGAAAGTGGGTATTTGAGGGGAATCAAAATCAAGTACAGGAATATTATGATTATCTGACTTTAGGGTTGAATTTGTTGAAAAAATGTCAACAAGAAGGATGGCTTTTCCGCGTGGGTCACTTACTAAATTTCCATTGGGGGACTGTAGCGGTGGAATGGAAGAGGTGGTAGTGAAGTTAGTTTTGAATGAATTAAAGGTTGACCAGAATATTTTGTTATCATTTGAATTGTTTAGTAGTTTGTTGGCTTGTCCATGTAGAAAGTTTGATTTAGAAAAATTTATAACAGTTTTGGCATGGTTTCTGATATTTTTATAATAGTTAAAGGCTTCTTTGGTTTTGGTCCTTGCATAAGTGATATACACTATTGTTTTATGTTCTGTTACTCTAGCACAATTGTAATCTATATCTATATCAATGCTTATTACATTCAGTACTGTACAGTTTCAAATGAATGTGAGGAAGGCAGGATAATTTACTTGAACCTTGACCCTGCTTTATTGAAACCACCTTTATATAAGCCATCACAGTATAATAATGACAGCATTTTAGCCAGCTGTTATCCCATTCACATGTATGTGTGCCTATATGACTTGAACATAACTCTTTCATCCATATCCATGTCTTCCGTACTATACAATGTCAAAGGAATGCGAGGAATGCAGGAAATCTCAAACTTAACCCCGCTAAAGTGACAACCCCGATACAACACCAACAATATTTAAACATTAGGCTTCCTCGACCTCATCCGACCACAGATTGTTAGTCATATTCTATAATCACATCTCTTGAATATGGAAACAGATTTATTAGACAAAGGAAATAGGTGCAATGCACCCTTCACACTTGATTTCCAGCAGCCCCACCTTCGTCCCTTTATCCCTTACAAGCTCAGTTATACCAATGCCCCTACATAAAGGCGTCCCTCGTCAACACCTTCATTTACCTTAAAGAGACCATTCAACTCAAGAAGTTGGATATAGCTCTCACTAACTTGTTTAGCATGAAATTCTAAATTGACTGTAATCATCTGGCAGGTGTAAGACCAATATTTTAAGACCAACAAAATATGAGTATAGGCAGGGTATTTGGGAAGGTGGGCATAAAGTTGGGAAATATTATATGAAGTAATTCTAAGTAAAACATGAGTAACATTACGCTTTTGCAGCTTTCCACCTGACAAAGCACATATGTCCCGACCTCCCTGCACACCTAATCAAGTACATAACGGCCCTCCCCTACCCCCAATCTTTTCTTTTAAAGGTGGGTGTAGGAAGACCTCCTTGAGAACAAGTAACATGGGCCCATCAAATTCCTTGTGCAGGTCGCATTGAAATCTGTCAGAAAATTATTTTTTTTACTTTTTCATTATTTAAATAAAAATACCTATGACACACCATTCTGCCAATCAAAAGGCACCAGTTCACTACAAGTCACACAACTGTGTGAAATTTCATAACTATAGTGAATACCTTCTAAGTTCTGGCCCAGAAACGAAATCTTGACCTCCGGCCAACCACCCTGCCACCTAACACTTGTTGATCCGAATGATAACAACACCTTCCTCTGACTCTGTCAGGTGGAGGGAAAAAAATATTGATCTACATAGCTTCAATTTTCAACAATTATCAAGCTACATTTACTGAAAACCTTTACCAGCCTATGGTTACCGAAAACCTTATGAGGAAGACCTAATGGGAAGTCAATTTCCCCAATTGTTTCATCTATTCACAAGCGAAGGTGTGATGTTACCGAATCATTCACACTGAACTCACTCCAATGTTGCCAATAGGATTGAATGAATGAGTGGTGCCGAAGAAAAAAAAATAAGCAGCCAAGTTGGGGTAGTGTTTGGTGGGGTTAGTAGGTGGATGAGTGGGTAGGTAGATATGTGACTCCCCAGATAACAAGGCAGGAGATGGACTTATACTGCTAGTAATCATATAATATGTCTCTCTTGGATTTTAACATATCGTTTAGAAGATGATGGACAAATATTTAAATATATATGGTACACTTGGGTCATTTTACAAAATCCAGCAAAAATTTCAAAACAATTTCTTCACTTGGAAGTGAAAGTGCATCTATGCACTTAACCCGCGGCATCCCGTCGACGTTCTTTAACGTCCTCACGTTTTGTCAGTGCCAATCCCGTCGACGTACTTTAACGCCCGCAATTGCAAAGTCCATAATTTGCACAATTTTCAAAATTCGCGCGAGATTTTCGATTCACCCACCTACCCAAGCCTCCCCTACCTGCCACCAGGCGGGGAGCCTCCCAGACCCAGTGTGACCCGCGCGCACCCTTGTTTTGGTCACTCACCTGTTAGCAGTGACCCAGGCCAGACCATGGCGCGTAAAGGTCTCTCTGAGGACGAAATACAATCTGCCCTGGATGCCTTCACTGGAGATAGTGATTCTCCACTTGATGACGATGTGGAGGATCGTGATTATGTGCAGCCTGAGGAGGAAATAACCAGCAGTGATGAGGAGGTCCCTTCGCCGAGGAAAAAGCGGTATGATACGTATCGTAAGGTGAGGGAAGGCCAGTCTGGACCCCAAACACATGCATGGACCTCTCTCCATCCCCTAGAGAGAGATTCTGATGAGGACGAGGACGAGGACGAGGACGGCGGCTTAGGACGTGTTGTTGCCTCGTGGTTGGGGAAGGAGAATATTTCACCTTGAGGATCAGAAGGTGCGGCGAGAAGGCAAATCAGGTATGGTCCTTCTGTATTGTCTGGGGAAGGCGAAAGTGGTGTGGCAGGAGTGAGCGGTGAAAGGGAAAGTGGTGTGGCGGGAGTGAGCGGTGAAAGGGAAAGTGGTGTGAGAGAGGCAGCACAAGCACGTGGTGTACGTGGGCATAGGGGAGATGAGGTGGAGCCGCTCCCCAGCACGTCTTTCACCCCACAATATTCTCTCACTTCCTCCCCACAGCCCCAGGATGTGGGGAAAGGAAGGAAAGGGAAGGGAAAGGGTAAAGGAAAAGGGAGAGGGAAGAGAAGTGCGAGTGATGAAGGGCGCCGCTCTCCACCTCCCCAACCTCCCCCACCACCCTCCCCTCCCCACCCTGATGAAGGCGACGATGGGGACGAGGCTGGAGACGGTAGTGTGTCGTGGAACTGGGAAGATGGGAGTAATTTTACGCCCATCATTCACCCTTTCACTGAGGAGTGGCAGTCTGGTTGAACGGCTCGAGGTGTGCATGCAGACTCCACTAGGGTGGATTTCTTCCACCTGTTCTTTGGGGGGGCGTTTGTGGGCCGCATAGTGGAGCAGACGAACCTCTTTTCAAGAAGCCAGTGCCGTGAAAGTGAACGTCTGGGTACAACCAGCAGGCACTCCCACCAATATGACTATCCTGCAACCCTTTCTGAGATGTTCTTATTTTTTGCCCTGGGTCTCTTGATGGGTGTTGTAAGGAAAAATCGAATACCGGCATACTGGACCACTGACCCAATGACCAGCATACCTTTCTTTGGAAAGGTAATGGGTCATAATAGATTTCAGTAGATTCTCGGCCGCCTCCACTTTTTTAATGCAGATGATCCAGCTAATGCAAATAACACTGATAAAATGAGGAATATTAGGCTTGTTTTTGACCACCTACGGGAAATGTTCCACCCCTCATTTTATCCTTACAGAGACCTCGTCATAGACGAGAGTCTTGTGTTGTGGAGAGGCAATATTTCCTTTTGCCAGTACATACCCAGCAAGAGACACCGTTTCGGGTTCAAGATCTTTGTTATGTGTGACTGTACGACTGGATATGTGCAAGACATAGTCTTGTATACGGGCGCACAGACAGACATAACAGAAGATCGTAGTATTGGACTCTCAGGGGCCGTGGTGAAGACAATGATAGAGGAGTACCTTCATTGTGATAATGTGTTGTACATGGACAACTGGTACACTACCCCTCTTCTCGCTCAGTTCCTCCACCAACACGACACTGGAGTCTGTGGTACAGTAAAGAGAAACCGTCGCCATATGGTCAAGATATGGAGGAAACTGGACAAGAACGAGGTGGTTTTCTTCCAGGCAAAAAACATCCTTGCCACCCTGTGGAACCACAACAGGGATGTTTGCCTCCTGTTGACTGTACACAACTCCCTGATGCACCGCACAGACTCCGTTGATCACCGTAGCGAGAGGAGGTGCCACGTCTGGAAACCTGAGTCCGTACTTGACTATAATCTCAACATGAGGCAAGTGGATCAGTCAGACTTCATGATTTCCAGTGTGGACTGTCCCAGGACCACGATGAAGTGGTACAAAAAGCTCTTTTTCCACTTGCTCGACATCACGGTCCTCAACGCACACTACCTCGACGCCATGACAACGGGAATCTCTGAGACCTTTGAGGGGTTTGTGAGGGAGCTGTCACGTGAAATTATCGCCAGGTACGCACAGGACAGGCCCACACACCGCACACGCACCCCCATGGTTGCCCAGACTCCCCTACGTCTCATAGGACGCCACTACCCAAGCACAATCCCTTTCCAACCAAACCGTCGTAAACCCCAGCGCCGCTGCCATGTATGCAAGCACTCGACAGTAAGACCAGCCACTCAGAGAAAAGACACAAGGTACGAGTGTGCAGAGTGCAATGTTGCATTGTGCCTTCAGCCCTGTTTCAGAGTATCATAACTTCCTACACTACTGAAACTGTGTGGGATGGCGATATGACGCTCAGTATAATGGTAAGGCCAGTCAGTATGTGATAAGATTTATATAAAGTTGAAACGTGGGTAATGTTTGTGGTAAAATATTATATAAGTTGAGAAATAGTGTAAGTTGAAAGAAGTGATATCACAACTACACCCACTGTGTAAATCTGCGAAAATATGACGCTCAGTATAACAGTCTGGTCTGTAAATATGTGATAGCAATGATATAAAGTGGAAACGGGTGTAATGTTAGCAGGAAATTAATGTATAAGTTGAAAAATAGTGTAAGTTGCAACAATTGATATCACGAGTACACCCACTGTGTAAATCTGCGAAAATATTATGCTCAGTAGAACAGTCGGGTCTGTAAATATGTGATAGCAATGATATAAAGTGGAAAAGGGTGTAATGTTAGTGGGAAAGTAATTTATAAGTTGAATACTAGTGTAAGCTGAAACAAATGATATCGCGATTACACTCACTGTGTAAATATGCGATAATATGACGCTCAGTAGAATAGTAAGGTCTCCAATTATGTGATAGCAATGATATAAAGTGGAAACATGTGTAATGTTAGTGAAGAAGTATCATATAAGTAGAAAAATAGGTTGTAAGTTGAAATAATAGTCATAGCGACTTCACCCGCTGTGTTCTTATGCGCTATTATTATGCTAAATATTATCGTAAGGCCTGAAACTATCTCAAAACAGTTCTCTAAAGTGGTAAAGTGTATAATGTTATTAGAAAAGTATTATGTAGGTTGAAAAAACACAATGCGAGTTGAAACAACAGTCACAGTGAGTTCACTCACTACATAAATAAGCGCTAACATTACGCTAAATGTTATTGAAAGGCCTGTGAATACGTAAAAACAGTTCTATAAAATGTAAAATGGTATAATGTTATTGGAGATGTTTTATGTAAGTAGAAAAAATGATATGTATGATGAATCAGCAATGTTAGCAATTCATCAGTGAACAGTTTGGACGATTTTGCTCAGTTCGCCCGATGGAACAATGCTTATTTCACCTCTATTTTTGTATAAAATCCAATTTACTCTTGTATCACATGTTTTTTTGTTTGTAATAAATACATATCTACCTACTTTTATTGGTTTCCCAGACTTATAATACCATAGAAAACGTGAGAGCCACAGACCACCTCCACAGAACACGGTACCAGGTGTAACGAAGGTATACCTGTTTAGGCCACTTATGGACCCCGGTGAACACTTGGTGATTGACCATTGTTTCTGACCAAAAGCGGAAGTTTGAGCCAAAAAAATTTTGGTCCAAAAATGGTCGGGATTGGAGGGTACCAGTGGTGAAAAAGTGGTCGGGACAGGGCGGGTTAATAATTAACCTAATGGGGTAAATGTGTGTGTGTGTGTGTGTGTGTGTATGTGTATGTGTGTGTGTTCTTACCTAATTGTTCTTACCGAATTGTATCTTTACAGGAATGAGTCAAGCTCGTACTGTCCCGTGTCTTAAACCATATTTATCATACATATCCTTAAATTTGTGAATTGTTTTGGCACACACTATTTCATTCGGTAGTGCATTCCACTGATCAATTGCTGTGTTTGGGAAACTGAATTTCCCTTACGTCTTTATCACCTCTCTTCTTATGCAGTTTTTTTCAGTGTCCTCATGGTGATGCTTCCCCATAGGTTAAGTACATATATCCTTCTCTTGTGTATAGGTGATTCCCTCGTCAGTAATGGACTGTATTATATCTTTTACTTTGGTTTTGCTTCTGATGTAGCTGTAAAATAGCTTCGGTTGATCACTCGTTTTATTTATGATATCCTCCTCAAACTGTTTTTGGGCTTCCCTCCTTATTCTTGTATAATCGTTTCTTGCCTGTTTGTAATTATTAAATGTCCTTTCACTATTGTGTCTTCTGTATCTATTCCACAACAAATATCTTCTTTCTTTTGATTTTTTACATTCTTTATTGAACCATTTCTTTATTTTCTTTTCTGTTTCTTTGTGCTGTGGGATGTGCTTCTGGACTCCTATTTCATATAATTCACAGAATTTTTTATATACAGCATTTAAATCTTGTCCTTTAAGCTCATTTTCCCAATCAAATTCTAAGAAATACTTCTTTAGGTCATGATAATTTCCCTTTTTATAGTTTAGGCTCTTTTTGTAACTTTCATTGCCGTTAACTATGTCATATGCTATACTGAAGTTGCAATTTAGTACTGCATGGTCGCTTTTGCCGAGTGAAGGGTGGTATATTAAACTGTCAATATCATTTTCTTGCCTAGTAAATATGAGATCCAGCATTGAGGGTACATCGAGTCCTCTTTTTCTGGTGGTTTCCCTCACAAGTTGCATTAGGAAAAACTCTTGCACGAGGTCCAGGATCTTTTGGTCCCAACAGCTTTCTTGGCTTATTATATCTAGAGTATTCCAATTTATATTTGTATTAAAATCTCCAGTTAATTTAATTCTTTCCGATTTCTCTTCCATTTTATGTAGTAATGCTCTTAAATTATGAATTGTACTCTCTGCCAGGTCCTCATATTCGTCTCTTTCCCATGTGTTTGATCTGGGTGGCATGTACAAATTCGCTACAGTTACTTTCCCTTCAGATGTATTGATCTCTATTGCAATCAGTTCTACTTGTGAGGGTATATCTAGTTCTATTTCTTTGACTTTTAGATTTTTCTTAATTAATATTATAATTCCTCCTCCTTTTTTTAAGTTCCTATCTCTTCTCCATATATTATATTCCTCTATGTTTAGTATGTCATTTGATATCCTTGGTGTTAATTTTGTTTCAGTTAGGCATATTATATGTGGTTCATTTTCTCTGACATAATTCATTCATTCATTCATTGCCAGACGCCATGTATCCCAAACGGGGTGGCCAAGGGCTTAGAGTTAATTGTTTTACAGGGAGGGGCACTAATCCTCCACCAACCCCACACACGTAGGGAGAACGTTATGCCAACAGCATCTGGTGTTCCCAGGTGGTCACCCATCCAAGTACTAACCAGACCCAACGTTGCTTAACTTCGCTGATCGGATGGGAAGCGGTGTACTCAACGTGGTTTAATCATTCATCTTTAATAATTTAGTTACCATTCCATCCACATTTGAGTACATCAACTTAATCATCTTGTTTATATACTTGTCATGACATGGTTCTACTACCTTCCTCCTTTTTATTCCCTCCTGTTTATGTACCACTTTCGTACCTGCAATCCTATTACTTTGTAAAAAAAAAAAAAAAATGTATTCTTCTCCTCTCCTGATCTTCCCTCATTTTTTGTTTTTGCTTCCTCCCTCTTCTCTTTCAGTAATTCCAGTTCCTCTTGTGTTAGGCATCTTTTCATCCATACATTTTTGATCTCCTCTTTTTCTATAAGATTCTTTGCATTTTTTTGTATCTCCTCCATGGTGTTTACACTCTGGAAGGTTACCTTTAGAGGTCTAGACTTGCTTCTCTCGTATTTCCCTAACCTTTTGTGTTCCTCTATGTCTTTACTACACATTTCCTCAGATACTTCTTTCAATAACCTCATTACATTTGCCAACTCCTTTTTGTTTCTTGAGATCTCGTTTTTTACTTCTTACTCTTCTATACCAGTGATTACTATAGATTTGTTGATATCTACTGAATCTCTGACTAACTTTGGAGTGTTTTGGATTATTCTTTTCACTTCCACCCTTGTTTCTAAGTCTTTCTTTACTTTCACCTTTTCAGCATATGTGGTTTCCACATCATTTTTGTAGCTTTGCACAGCTTCATTCACCTGTGTTATCTTCTCCTCAGTATCACTGCTCTTGTCTATCAGACTGCTTACTTGCCTAATTGTCTCTGTATCATTTTTGAACTCTTCCATAATACTCTCGTGGTTGACTACTGTACTAGCCATTTCACTCATTTTCCTCCTAAGTGTACTCACTTCCACTGTTAGTTCATCTATGGTTATGTCTTTCTTGTTGACCGCCCTTCCTAGTTTTTCTATTTCTTCCTTTTGCAAGTGCATCTGCTCCTTTATTTCATCAATCTCATTCTGGAAAGCCATCTCCAGTCCGTGTACATTCTCTACCAGTTTATTGTGAGTCTCCATTTCAACCAGTTCTTGGTAGAAATCATCATCCTGCTTTCTACTTTATCCCTTTTTTTTTTTTTTTTCCAAATTTGCTTTACTAAAGTATGTGGCCAATTTGCAATACTAAAAGCACAGATTACTTACATTCCCTGGGGCAGTTGTAGTCTAAACAAACAATCAGCTGATTGAGCGCATTCTTTCACTATTTGGTTCTCTTTTCTCTTTGAACAAGTCTTGCTTAAACTTCTTATTTATTTATTTTTTTTTTTATAATAACAGAAAACCATTTAGTCTAACCTGGTACAGAGTTTGACTCATACAAAGATACTAATTTAGGTAATGCCACTGGCCGTGCTGGCTCGGTATGGAACGCTGTCAGCCCGCGTCCGCTCTTCTTGGTGCCTTCTGTGTGTGTGTGTGTGTGTGTGAGAGAGAGAGAGAGAGAGAGAGAGAGAGAGAGAGAGAGAGAGAAGCTTTAAATCTCCAACTCGTCCACTTTGCAAATCAGTGTTTTGGTGGGGGTAAGGAAAGTGTTTCTGTGTGTGTGCGGAGGGGATGTGGATGTGTTGAATTAACCTGCCCTCTAGTGGAAGACTATTGGCATTCTCCGTTTCTTTATTAGTATTCATGACTGTAGAGTAGGGGACACAATCTGGCCGCACGATGGGATGGTACCACCACTCTGCAACCAGATTGTGTTAGGAAGAATTCTGCCATCATATTCCCTGTGTGTCGTAAAAGACGACTAAAAGGGATGAGGTAAGGGGACTAGCGACTCCCTCCTCTGTACTTTTAGTTCCTGCAATGAAACAGGGCGTAGAAAGAGAGAAGGGATTGAGTTATACTCGTACCCTGAAGACTGGATCTACAAATGTGCGTGGATGTAGTAGAGTTCAGGCTAAAAGGGAGGAGACTGGGAGAATGTTTGTGAGAAGAAAGATGGATGTGTTAGCTTTGAGTGAAACAATGATGGAAGAGAATGGTGAATCTAAGTTTGGAAGTGTGACTGGAGGGATATCAGGTGTTGATAGAGGAAGAGCAGTAGAAGTGGCCTTGATAGTGTGCCCAGACGTGCAGTAGTGTGTGATTGAATGGAAGGTGTCATCGCGACTGACGTGGGTAAAAGCGAAATTTGGACGTGAGTTGTGGGTATTAGTAAGTGCATATGGACCTGGTAATGAAAAGGATGAAGAAGTGAGGGAGTCTTTCTGGAATGATTATGATGAGTGTCTGCAGAGTTTTGGAGCAAATGTGAATGTGGTAATGATGGAAGATCTGAATGCTAGAGTGAGAAATGTATGAATTGTGTGCATGGCATAAATGATAATGGGCAAAGTAGGTAAGGGATGTTTGTTGATCAAGAGACAGTGAATGGAAGTATCTTGTTTGGGAACAAAGATATTTATAAGTATATATGGGAGAGACAGGAGGGTGGAAGAGTTGTCGATAGAGCGTTCATGAACTAGGTGGCTGTGTCCATGAATGTAAGAGAAAGATTGTTAGATGCGAGTTTTGAGACAGGAGACTACCTGCTGGGTGGAAAGATGAGAGCAGTATGAGATGGGTGAGATATAGGAGAGTTAGGTGAGACAGGGAGGTTTTGATAATCAGTGAGTTGGAAAAGGAGAGAAATTGATAGAGTATCAGGAAAAGTTGAAAGATGAGTGGAATGCAGTGAAAGATCAGGAAAATGGCAGTGTGGAGAAAGAATGGCAGTTAAGTGTGCTGTAGTGGAGTATGCGAAAGAGGTGTGCGGTGAGTAGGTAGTGGTGTAAGAAAGGGAAGTGAATGGTGGTGCGAGGAAGTAAGTATGGCTGTAACTGAGAAGAGACGTGCATTCGAAGTGTGACTGCAGAGGAATGATGAGGTGTAATATGAAAGATGTAAGGAAAAGAGGAATAGGGCGAGAAGGGCTGCGTGATGCTAAAGTGGCAGCAGAAGAGAGGTGGGGTAGGCAGTTGACAGAAATTTGAGCAGAAAAAGAAAATATTTTGGAAGGAGGTAAAGAATGTTAGGGGAGGAGTCTGAGAAGGAAGAGCAAGTAAAAGCAGAGGATGGAAGGATGTTAACTGAGATGGATGCAGTACGAAAGAGATGGGCAGAGTATTTTGAAAGATTGTTATATGTAGAGGAGGAAAGGAAGGCTGAGATTGTGGCATGTAGAGGAGGAAATGAAGGCTGAGATTGTGGAAGATGGAAGGGTTAAAGGAATGAATGTGTTGGGAGAGTTGAATGCCTCTTTGATCACTACTGAGGAAGTGCAGAAGGCAGTTAAGGAAATGAAAGCAGGGAAAGCTGCAGATGTGGATGGGTGTGCTGTTGAATGTCTGAAAGGTGGTGGAGTGACTATTGCTGAGTGGTTAATAAGATTGCTGAATGTGTGTTTTGTGAGTGGTATGGTGCCGATTGACTGGGCAAGTGCATGTGTGATTCCGCTGTATGAAGAAAAGGGTGATAAATATGAATACAAGAGTTTTAGGGGTATAAGTCTGTTAAGTGTTGTAGGTAAGGTGTATGGTAGTGTTGACTAAGAGAGTTAGAGGAGCTACAAAGAGAGTGATTGGTAATGAGCAGAGTGACTTTATGAGAGGGAGGGGATGCTTGGATCAGGTGTTTGCTGTGAGACAGGTGTGTGGAAAGTATTTGGCAAAAGGTAAGGATGTGTTCTGGGCGTTCATGGATTTAAAGATAGCATATGACAGAACTGATAAGGAGGCTTTGTGGACTGTTTTGAGATTGTATGGACTTGATGGTACATTGTTACAAGGAGTGAAAAGTTTTATGTAAACAGTAGAGAGTGTGTAAGAGTGAGAAATACTGTGATTGGTTTCCCTTGAGAGTGGGGCTGCAGCAGGGATGTGTGATGTTCCCTTGGTTGGATGGTGTTGTAAGGGAGGTGAATGCGAGTGTTAGGTGGAGGTTTGTGTCTAGTGAATGGTGATGGTAGTGAGTGGAATGCAAGAGTGTTAGGTGGAGGTTTGAGTCCGGTGAATGCTAATGGTAGAGACTGGAATCTGAATCAGCTGCTGTTTGCAGATGATACGGCAATGGTGGCTGATTAGGAGTAGAGACTGAGACAGTTGGTTGAGGAGTTTGGAAGGATGTGTGAAAGGTGGAAATTGAGAGTAAATGAAAGTAAGAGTAAAGTGATGAAGTGTGCGAGGTTCGTAGATGGTAGGAGGATGAATGTAGTTTTGAATGATGAGTTGCTTGAAGAGGTAGAATGTTTTAAGTATTTAGGCTCACATGGTTCTGTGGATGGAAGAATAGATGTAGAGGTGAAGTTTGGAATGAATGAAGTAGGAAGGTTGCTGGGAGGAATGAAAAAAGGGTTTAGATACTGCTGTTGTTAAATAGGTTGGAGCCGGTGGTTGAGGGTATTCTGAGGGATGAACAGGCTGGTTTTAGAAAGGGACGTGGTTGCAATGATCAGATCTTTATGGTTAGGCATTTGATGCAGCAAGTTAATGAAATGAGAGTACCGTTAAGTCTTTGTTTTGTTGATTTTGAAAAGGCTTTTGATAGTGTTTCGAGAGAGTCTATGGGGAAGATCATGAGACATTATGGAATACCAGAGGAGTTTGTGAGGGTCATTATGAACATGCATGAGGACACATTTTGTAAAGTGATGGTTGATGGTTGTCTGAGTGATTCGTTTGAAAGTCAAGTCCGGAGTAATTCAAGGTGGTGTTCTATCGCCTTTACTATTTATCATTGGTCATTGATTACATTCATGAAACGTGTTGGAACAGAAACCGGTGCAGGTATACTTTGGGGAGAGAACAGGAAACTTTTGGATTTAGATTATGCAGATGATATAGTTTTGATTTGTGATGGGTCAGAAGAGATGCAAAAGAGAGTGTTGGACTGTTTGGTGAGTGAAGGTCTTGCAAGGGTGGGTTTGGTTATTAATTGTGGAAAACTGAAATAATCAATATGAATATGGAAAATGCGCAGGAATGTGTAATTGGAGGTATGGTTGTAAAGCAAGTTGATAGGTTTAAATATTTAGGTACTTATTTAGCCAAGGATGGTTCTTTGAACTTTGAATCGAGGAAAGGATTAAAGAAGGCTAATCAGTGCAATGGGAATGCTTAAAAATATTTGGAATAATAACAATTTCTCTGTGCATACAAAAAAATCAAACTTTATAAGGTAATGGTTAGGAGTATCTTAATTTATGGACACGAGTCTTGGTATACAGCACAGTGACTACTGGAAAATAAATTCTTGGTGTTTGAAAATAAAGCTAACTTAGAAGAATATTAGGAGTTAAGTGGTGGGAAAGGATACCAAATAGTAGAATTAGAGAAATAACGGGAGTGGCAGCCGATTTGGATGAATATGTTAGATTCTCACGATGGAAGTGGCTAGACATGTGTATAGGAGACAGGGAATAGTACGAGGTACACCAGGGTGGGTGGCACCTGGTAGGAGAGGTAGAGGAAGGCCAAAAGAGACGTGGGTGAGGACAATGAGACGGGAAGCTGGAGATGAGTGTTGGGGAGATCTTGAGGAGTTAGCACAAGATAGGATGTGGTGGTGTGAGTTCATCGAGGCCCTATGCATCCCCGAGGGTGCCACAGGAAATGATTGATTGATTGATTGATTACTTACAATGGATGTAAAAAGAAGGTGTATGTGAGTGAAGTGGTACCGGCTGCATTGTATGCGGCTGAAGCTTGGATTTTGGGTGTAGCAGAGAGGAAGAGTTTGAATGTTATGGAGATAAGGTGTCTGAGGAGTATGTGCTGAGTGAAACGCATGGATAGCGTGAGAAAAGATGAAGTG